>NC_134354.1:421327403-421488830 GCF_048569485.1 Anomaloglossus baeobatrachus | reverse complement strand
CCATAACGGAAATATTTATTATTTACTTCTTTATCATGATCTCTACTGCAAAGGTACGTTATTTAAAGTTTTTTTTTCTAATTTTATTGCTTACTAATTAATAAGATATTCCTCCTTGTGACTGTCCTGACTCAATCCAACCTGCACACTGGATCTATATTAAGTGTCTTCCACAACTCCCCAATCATTCAATATTCCATCTTTTAGTGCTATAAACATTTACTAACACTTCATGTTATTCAGTGGCTGCAGTTTTGTCAGCTCCACTGAGGTCTGTAGAAAATGGCCCCACAGCACGTGATTTCCTTCTCTTTGTTGGGATTGCAGTATCATGTGGGGGGAGGGGAAGGTAAACTTTTTTTTTTTTTTTTTTCCTTTCTCAACTATTTCCCCCTATATTCTATAGTCTGGATTTTATACATACACACCACACATACATTTATATATATCATATACACATTCAGATATCTATAGTCCTGATCCAACTACAGTTAAAAACACTCATGTTTCTGTCTAAGTATATAGTACTCCATCCAATCCATTGCACATCCCCCGACTAACTCTCTGTCTTTGTCTCAATCATGCCTCAGCCATGTGCTTCGTCCACCATTTTAAAATCTGTAGGGACATGTGGCAGAGAAAAGGGAAAACTGACCTCACATCTGCTCAAACTCTGTCTCCCCATTTTCTATAGTCTGTACTTATACATACATATATATTTAGACACACACACACACGATCTAAGTCTAATTGTAGATAAAAAAAAAACCAAAAACTTATTTTTCTGTCTAAGTATATAATAGTCCACCCAGTCTTTGTTCAAACATTTACAGAGCACATGGTCTTCACACACCCCCCCTCACTTCCTGTCTTTGTTTCAATCATGCCTCAGCCATGTGCTTCGTCCACCATTTTAAAATCTGACCTAAAATGGCTGCAACCAAAAATAGCACATGGTTTCCGATTTTTTTCCGACTACAACTACACACAACTTCATCAATTTCTCCATCTTTCTCTCAAGATAAACAACACCAAACAAGCAATCTTTCTCTATGCATACCAAGATAAGAATAACAGACAAACAAAGAGATGGGGAGATGACACAACTGAAACACTAAAGACAGCCTAGGGTTTGCAGCATACACTTCCAAATCCTTCCTTACTCTGTCATGTGGTCCCTGTCTGATTTCTGCGTTCTGTAATTCACAAAGACACCAATGGTGTCACCCCTGGCTACAAGGTGTCTATACCAGCCAATTCACTCCAGGAAAACACTTTAAAAAGGTTAGATTTATGTATAACGTAAGGCTCTGCACTCAGTCTAGCCAAAGCTGGGCCCTTACATATGGCTCTGCACTTAAGTCTAGCTGATCTTGGCACTTACATCTGGCTCTGCACTCAGTCTGAGCTTGGCACTTACATCTAGCTCTGCACTCAGTCTGAGCTTGGCACTACAAAAAAACCCCCACAAACCATATCACAGGCAACCACAAACCATGTGACAGACAATATCCTTTTTGTTTCCAGACACTGCTCACAAACCCACTTGCTCTTTTAACCACAAGTCAATCTCCCCTTGAGACAAACAGGCAGCAGGCAACTGAACACGTGACGGTTCTTCCGCAATTAAATATGGCCAGCAGCGGAGAAACTCTTCTGCCGTCACAGAGATCACAAAAACCGGACACGGTCAGGCAATCAGTGCCACATACCCTGAGACACACGAGTAAGACTTCAGATTATAAAAATCAGCAGACTTACCATGTTCTCGTATAAAGAGCTGATCAGACTCTTGGATCAGGGTATCCAGCACGTCCTGCCATTCCAATTGCCGGTCCTCAAGATTGTAGAGTTTCTCCTATACTGGCCCCACGTTGGGCGCCAATAATGTTAAGGTGAACTCTTAACCAGAGATCACTAGTTGCCTACTGCCTGGCCGAATTGGTATATACCAAGTGCATGCATAAAAGAATTCACACCAGACACAGTCGGATATGAAGTCTCTTCTTGGTCACAGTAAAGATGGCACCAAACAGACTGAGGAGACTCATGCATCCTCTTGATATAGGCTAGGGGCGTACACAAGTTCAGATATGCCCATTTAGTGGGACAGTTCATGGGCTAGCCAATGGGGAGATCCGTGTTGCTGTTGACTTCAGTGGATGAAACCATGACGATGGGACGGACGTCATCTGGTGCATCCATGCTGATGGTTTGGTCTGTGGTGTCATCTGATCTGTGGGTTGGTCTTCTAGCCTGACCAGGGGTCTTCCCTTATATGGTGGTCTTCTTTCATCTGGACATTCCTTGCATTCCAAGCAAGGTGTGGATAACAGGAAATGGCGGCCATATTTATATCTGTGTCATGTATATGATCTGAAACCTGAATTATGTAAGGCAAATCGACATATTTCCCACAATCCCTTGTCAAGAGGTTAATTAAGTATTTAATCTTATGGCTCTCCTCAACACGTGCACCAAGTTATATGATCTGGAGTGCTGCCCTTTCTTATTAAAATTATATTTTCACTGTTTTCTTTCTAGAGGTCACTGCTTAGAGCAGGGGAGCTCCTTCGACATCCCAACTCGAGAGTAGCCCCGGAGGAGCATACCAGTGATCCTTAAAGGGGTAATTCAAAAACTTAAGAATTGTCAGTCTAAAGCCCCAAGTCTCTGCACATCACCAGGTACTCTGACACTACACACTGATGTGAGCTAGCAACAGAGTGTAAACTCACAAAAAGTTAGGGATATTTGGCTTCTAGGTGAAATTTCAGGATGATCCTAAAATGCACGCTAACCTTTTCAGGTGAATTTAATGTACCTGACCACACCACCAGGTACAGGCATAATCGTCTTGCTGGACGAGTAGGCCTCAGTGTTGTTCACTGATGAAAGTGGATTCCCACTGTGCAGAAATGATGGCCACCAATGATGTTGGAAACGTCAAAGAGAGCTAAACATCAGCCACTTGTGTCACCAGACGAGCCTTTGGTGGTGGTGGTGTTGCAGTGTGGCCAGGTTTGTCTAGTCAATACAAAAGTGCCCTACACTTTATTAATGGTACAGTGACAAGCCCCTACTACTTGCATAACATCATTTATCCACTCATTGTGCCTCTGGATGAACAACACAGGCCTAATTTCATCTCCATGGACGATAATGCTGCAGCTCATCAAGGTCGCATCAATAGGGAACGGCTGATGGAGATTGGGGTACATCTAATGAAGTGGCCTGCAATTTCTCCAGACCTGAATTCCATAGAAAACCTATGGGATCAGCTGAGTTGCCGTGAAGAGGCTCGCAACTCAATGAACCAAGAACTGCCCTTCAAGAAGAGCAGAATGAAATGCAACAGCAGAAAATAACTCAACTTTTGAACAGCATGAGACATCGTTGCCAAGCTATAATTGATGCTCAAAGCTGAATACTTCATATTTATGTGGCAGATTTACATGGCCGAGTTCGATTTCTTCAGCATAGGGGAGCACTGACTGTAACTGGCATTCAAGACAATGCACATAAGGCGTATCGCATATGTGTAGGACTTATTAAGTAAAAGATGTATGCAAGTGTGCGTCATCTGTTTAACTATGTCTGTCTGACTTTCAACATATGCATTTACCTATATCTATATAAGTTTTTTGAAAAGAAAGATAAAACCACTTTTTTTTTTAATTGTTTTTCTTTCAATATCGCTTAATGATACAGATAGTAAAGTGTCTATGTGTCAGACAGATTGAAACATACGGCTACATGTTTTCCATTGAGAATAATGGAGAAAAAACATACGTCTTTCATAAGTTTGGAGGTTTTTTGGGGGGTTAGGGGGAGGACAGGACAAAAAAAAACAAACCTGTGTTCAATTAAGTTTTTTGCCATGGTAAAAAATTACGCAGTATAAAATTGACATAAACCTGTCAAAAGAACATTATTAGTAGCATTTATTTCACTACGTCCTGCCCATCTTAGGTCATATGCACATGTTTAGTATCTAGCTTTTTTTTTTTTTGTTACCTCAGAATTTGTAAGGCCACATGCACACATTGAGTATTTGGTGAGTTTTTTACCTCAGTATGTGGAAACCAAAACCACGAGTGAAGCAGAGGAAAAGTATAAAAGAAATACATGCACCACTTCTGTATTTCTTACTCACTCCTGGTTTTGGCTTACAAATACTGGGGTAAAAACTTACCAAATACTCAATGATTGCAAGTGGCCTTACAAATACTGAGGTAAAAAACTCACTAAATACTGACCGTGCACGTGACCTTACAAATACTGAGGTAAAAACTTACCAAATACTCATTGTAGTGCATGTGGCCTTACAAATACGGAGGTAAAAAAAAACCACCAAATACTGAGCGTGTGCATGTGGCCTTATAAATACTGAGGTAAAAAAAAAATAAAAAATCACCAAATACTCAATGTGTGCACGTGGTCTTTCACATACTGAGGTAAAAAAAAAAAACCTCACCAAATACTCAATGTGGCCTTAGTCTGTGGATATGCGTCCATATATGTCTGAATACAGTGTTTTGCCATTCAGGCATATATATGCAGCGAAATGCACTGTACAAGTGTGATCCTTACTATGACATTACTATAACCTTGAATATCAGGTCCTGTAAAATTTTCTAAAAAAAAAAACCAAGCTATCTTACACAGTTTATATCCAGATTTATAAACTCTGGAGGGTGATGTAATATACTGCCATAACATTTTTTTAATCATAGTAGTTACCCATTTAGTTATTTTCAGTCTTGCAGCTCATGCTACGTGTGTTGCAGTATATCAAAATCTTTGATTTACAAGGAGTCGGATTAAAAGTGTTTATTGTTTGGATGACATACTGCTTATACTTTCCTGTTACTTTTAATGCCAAGCAGGGGTGGACATAGCATTGGTGCAACCTGTGCATATCAAGCAGGGGCAGACATATACTTGGTGCAACCTGTGCAGCTGTACAAAAGCCCGAAAGGTGAGAGGTCCCATTTCCACCTCCAAAACAGGTGGTATTGTGCATTATGATGAGTTATTAGGCTATGTGCGCACATTGCGTCCTGACCAGTGCGGAAAAGAACGCACCCGCTGGCAGACGTGACGCTGCGTGTTGACAAAAAGAATGCATCCAAAACGCATGTATTTTGGATGCATTTTGCATGCATTTTGGATACATTTTTGTCAGTGCGTTCCCTCGGCAATTCAGCTCTGCTACATGCCCGCTGACAGCAGACACAGAGTCAGGTGATGAGAATGAACTCGGATGAACTGCACCCGACTTCATTGTCATCCCGCGGCTCTGTCTCTGTGTGCTGTCATGAACTCAGATGAATCTCCGAGGTCAGTGCCAGAACACAGGAGTCCACAGCAATGACGTCAGAGCTTCACCCGATTTCACTGACATCGCGTGGCTCTGTGTGGCAGCCTGATTTGCGGTCACACGTGAAAGACTCACCTGTGATCGCAAATCCCCTAGGCCGCGCGATCAGCTGTGCTTTCACTCAGGTTACTCGCAGCCACTGCTGCAGTCCTCCACCTGAGAATGGTGGCCGCGGGTAACTTCAGTGACAGCACAGCTGATCGCGCGACTCACTTCAGTTGCTGCATGGAGCTCACAGGAGAGGCGGTGTTCTACTGCCGCTCCTGTCAGCTTCCGATGTAGCAGAGCTGGAAGCGTCGTGGGACCTTGCGTGGATTACGTCGGACCTGGAGGTGTTTTTGAGGGATTAATAAAGTGGTGAAAGAGGAAGGGGGGGGTTGTCTTTCATTACAAATAAAGGATTTTTTGGATGTGTGTGTTTATTTTCTTTAACTTACCGGTTAAACATGAAAGGTATCTCGGGGAGACGCCTGCCATGATTAACCTAGGACTTAGTGGTGGCTATGGGCTGCTGCCATTAACTCCTTATTACCCCGTTTGCCACCGCACCAGGGCAATTTGGGATGAGCCGCGTAGAGTTCTAATGGATGCGGCAAATCCGGGCGGCTGCTGGCTGATATTGTTAGGCTGGGGAGCTCCCCATAACATGGAGCTCCCCATCCTGAGAATAACAGCCTTCAGTCATGTGCCTTTACCCTGGCTGGTATCCAAATTGGGGGGGGACTGCACATCATCTTTTTTTAAATTATTTATTTTTTTAACTGCTCAATATAGACACGCCCACCGGCAGCTGTGATTGGTTGCAGTGAGACAGCTGTCACTCAGTGTGGGGGAGTGTCTGACTGCAACCAATCATAGGCACCGGTGGGTGGAGGAAGCAGGGAATACGTGATGGATTAATGAGCGGCCGGCATTTTCAAAAGACGAGAAGCCGCCACAGTGTGAACGCCGTGCAGCGCTGCACCGGTGATCGTGGATCAGTGAGTATAAGAGAGGGGGTGGGAGGGAGAGACCGACATGGACAGAGAGAGATGTAGATAGAGAGAGAGACCGACCGACCGACAGAGAGAGAGAGACCGAAAGACCTGCGTTTATTATGTCAAAAACACATGCAGATCGCTAGTAAAAAGCAGGTGAAACGCATTCTTTCTTGAAAAATATGCGTTTAGACATTTCTCATTGACTTCAATGTTATTAAAACGCTGCCAAAATTGCAAAAACAATTGACATATTGCTTCTTCAAACGCAGGGATTTTGACAAATTTTCCGCAACTAAAATGCAGCGTTTGTAAATGCATCGTGCGCACAAGAAAGCCCTATTTTCCATAGACTTTGCCTGGAAATCAAAACGCATGCACTTTTGCATTAAAACGCTGCAGCTCAAAACGCTGCTGAAACGCATGAAAAAAAGCAAAGTGCGCACATAGCCGTAAGGGGGCTTTACACGGTAGCGATATCGCTAGCAATTTTTAGCGATAGCGAGTGTGTAAGTAAACGCCCCCATCGCGCAGGCGATTGTTTGTGATCTCTGCCGTAGCGAACATTATCGCTACGGCAGCGTCACACATACTTACCTGGTCGGCGGCGTCGCTGTGACTGCCGAACAATCCCTCCTTCAAGGGGGAAGGACGTTCGGCATCGTCACTAAGCGGCCGGCCAATCAAAGCGGAGGGGCGGAGATGAGCAGGACGTAACATCCCGCCCACCTCCTTCCTTCCGCATTGTGGCCGGCGGCAGGTAAGGAGACGTTCCTCGCTCCTGCGGTGTCACACATAGCGTTCGGGTGTCCATCTGCAGAAAACGTATATGTGCAAAAATGGCACAAAACAGCACACGCTAACGCAGTGTGCTCCATTATAGTGAATGGCCCTGCCGGGCGCATGCGTCCGGAACACGCTTTGCAGAGTGGGGGAGGGGTGGTTCGGACGGATGCTCCGACGGGACCTGTGGACGTACGGAAAAACGCAATGTGAAAGGAGCCTTAGATCAGGTGTGCTGCCAAGCCATACCCCAACTGCGCATCATACAGGGACAGGGTCTCTAATATGCAAGGCCTAACAAAAAGGGGCCAGGCTGTATCCTGTACAGAAAAATTAGGGGTTTTGTTGGTGTTATGGCCATAAAACGGAAGCCTACAACCCTCGTCACGGGAACCTCATGCTTGTAGGTCCCTACACTATAATATAAAAAAGCAACAAAAAAGAGGAATAAATATGATTACTTACAGCAAGGATGGAACTGCAGCTGTACATTACTTAGGTCAAAAACTACTACTCCAGCAGGATACAGCTAAGCCCCCACTAGGTGGAGGCTTCACAAGTGCAAGAGGAGCAAATCACACACACACTTCCAAAACATGGAGGGGGCGATTGCTGGATGGTAAAACTGCAGATTGATGGTTTGCATAGAGCACATGTGGAAGCGTGTGTGTGATGCCTCCACCTAGAGGGGGCTTAGCTGTATAATAATAATAATATTTATTCATATGGCACTGTTAATTCCACAGCGCTTTACATACATTGGCATTCACTGTCCCCATTGGGTCTCACAATCTAAATTCCCTATCAGTATATTTTTGGAGTGTCAGAGGAAACCCACACCAACACGGGGAAAACATACAAACTCCTTCCAGATGTTATCCTTGGTGTGAATTGAACCCAGGACCCCAGCGCTGCAAGGCTGCAGTGCTAACCACTGAGCCACTGTGCCGCCGATATCCTGCTGGAGTAGTAGTTTTTGGCCTAGGTAATGTACAGCCGAAGTTTCATCTTTGCTATAAGTAATAATTTCTAAATTAGCACAACTTTTTCTTCCAATTCCATCCTGTTGCAGTAAAACTCTGTAAAATGGTGCTGTGTCTGGTGCTTGCACAGGCATCTCACTGGGCCTGACCAAGCAGACTGGGTGCAGCTCACAGATATATATTGGATTAGCCAATCCTTGCATTTCTGGAACTGTGCAAATTAACCCCCGGCTAACGAAAAGATAGCTCTGCCAGGAAAAGAGCTGCAGTGTCATCTCAGGCGTGCCCAGCTAGACTCTAAGGCCCAAGTTCTGTGTAAAGCATGTAGAAGATAAAGTGACAGCTTACAAGTCTCACCCTGGCTATGAAGGGGGAAACATTACCCACAGGCTCTTGTGCACCGTTTATTAATAACAGAGGAGTCAGTTTGTGCAGATGAGATGTCCAGTCCGGAGGAAGAAGGAGAACGTTCCCAAGAAGGGAGGTAAGATTCTACATATAATAGCAATCCAGCAACAATGCATGCACTCTTCTAGATGTAGGCAGAGCAATATGTAGACAAACATAGATAAAAAATTAAGTGCAGCATAAGAAATGAGAAATTCATAGGCTAAGAATGTAGGGGTGAGGAGAGATTATTATACAAATGCATACTTGAAATCGATAATGATAGATAATTCATAAAATGACATCAATGTGGCTAAGGACGGTGTCTGCCTTCAATTATGTAGCTGCAGTAATAGCTCACCTTATGGCACACAGATGAAGCAGATCAGATCCTACAAGAAGCAGCAGCACACTTAGAAGTTGTCACGGAAGGAAATTCAATTTGCAGTGTTACAACAGCTTAGTGTGTAATTTTTTATGTTTTTCATGAATATATAACAAAATGATTTTTCTATAAAATAATTAAAAATACTTAAAGTTTTACAGCACGCCCTATAATTGCAACTAAAATCAGTCCAATTCTCATCCAGTTAAGTGGGATGATTTTTTTTTTCTAACTTGTCCTTTGTGCGTTGTCCGTGTGCAATCCATTTTTCACTCAGCAAGTATTATTTTTTTACAGGACCATTTACAGAATCCCATGTTAAACTTATGTATCAATAATAATCAGATGCCATAGTGATGGTCTGAATGGCATTTAATTTTTTTTCTTGCACTGTACCATTTTCAGAGTCAAATTGCATCATGCTGCAATTTTTTTCTCATGCCGTTTACAGCTGGGAAAAAAATAACATTGGTGCAAGTACAATCCCTTTTATTTGGGATTGCACTCTTCCGATTTATTCTCTTGTGTAAGCGAGCCCTATGTAGATTAATAAATCTGGAATGCTTTAACATATTCCAGTGATTTGGAGATTTGTTTTTGTGACACATTGTGCTTCATATTAGTGGTAAATTTAGGTTGATATATTTGTGAAAATATAGGAGTTTTGTTGAACTATTTTTAAAATTACCAATTTCAAACTTTCAGTTTTTATATCATCAAAGCAGTTAGTCATGCTGTAGAAAATAATTATTAAATAATATTTCCCGTATATCAACTTTACATCTGCATAATTTTTCAAACTTCATTTCACTCTGTTACTATGTTAGGAGGGTCAAAAGTTTACCAGCAATTTTTTATTTTTTTCAATCAATTTACAAAACCTATTTCTTTTGGGACCAATTCAGATTTAAATGGACTTTGCAGGGTTTATATATGGGAAAATACCCAAAAGTTATAGTATTTTAAAAACTGCACCCCTCAAATACTTCAAAACTGGTGCAAAGAAATTTGTTTACCCTTCAGTTGCTACACTGAAATTAATGCAAGGCGGAATGGAAAAAAAAAACATTTTAATTTTTCATTTAAAAAATGTTGCTTTATACCCAAATTTTTCACTTTTAAAATGGATAGCACGAGAAAATGAACCCCACAATTTGTTACCCAGTTAAAAATGAGTGTGTTAATACCCTACACATGTTCAGAAACCTCTGTTTGGACAAATGCCAGGCCTTAGAAGTAGTGATGGGCGGACCCAGATTGTAAAAGTCCAGATCCGCGCGGGTTCACAAGTACCCGTTCACCGACCCCGGGCTTGGAGTTCTCAGGGAACTACAGTTACCTATCTGGATCCGACAACTCAGGCAATTAAAAAAAATAAAGGCAAAATATACAAAATAGGGAAAAGCAGGCGCATTATACTTACCAGTCTACTGCGTGGCTGTAACACTACTTCCAAGGCCGCTTATTTTCCTTCATATATTTGCACTGCTTCCCCTGCCCATTAGCAGTCCTGGTGTATGTGATTGGTTGCAGTCAGACTGTGCCCCCACCATGTGTGACAGCATGTCTGACTGCTTGGAGTCACACACACTGTCTGCATATCTATATTGGTGTAAAAATAAATAAATGAAAAAAATTGGCATGGGGTCCCCCTAATATTATGATACCCAGCACAAATAAAGCATTCGGCTATAGGCTGCAGCCCACAGCCCTGTGCTTATCTTGGCTGTGCATCAAGAGGGACCCCATGCGACATTTAAAAAAAAAAAAAGTTAAATAATTTTAAAAACCGGTTCGTGGTCCTCCCCTACTTTTGATACCCAGCCATGATAAAGCTGAAAGCTGGGGGGCTGGTATTCTCAGACTGGGGAGACTCATGGTTATTGGGCAACCCCAGACTAAAAAGAGCAGCCTGCAGCTGCACAAAATTGTTGCCTCCATTGGATGCGATAATCCCAAACTTTACCCAGCTCATCTCAATTGCCCTGGTGCGGTGGCAATCAGGGTAATAAGGGGTTAATGACTGCTCACAGCTGCAACTAAGCCGTTGGGTAGTACTGGGAGGCATCTATTAACACCCCCTTCATTATTAATCTGTAAGTAAAAAGAAGTAAAACACAAAACACAGAAAAAATTTTTTATTTGAAATAAAATACAAAAACCCAACCTCTTTCACCCCTTTATTAAAACCAAACACCCAGGTCCAATGTAATCCATACGCAGTCCCACGACGATTCCACCTCTGTTACATGCATAAGGTACAGCGCATGGGCACAGTACATGTCGGAATGGTGTTGCTTCAGGCAGAGACTGACTAAGCCGCAGCGATGATGTCACTCAATTTATTTGCTGTCACAACTGGAGATTCCTGCAGTACCCCACCTGTGACCACAGGTAACCTGACCGCAGATGACCTCATTAAACTCAGTCACCTCAACTCGGATGAGATCACTGAGTTCATAGACCTGCTTCACCTAGCAGAAAATCACGTGTTTTTGCCAAGAGATGCAGATTTGGTATTGAAATTTATATACCATATTCCTGCACCAAATATGTATCTTCTGGCAAAAAACATGATGCGGTTTTGGTGCGATAGGGATGCGATTTTTTTTTTACCAGGAGATGCAGATTTGGTGCAGAAATATGTGTGTAAATTTCTGAACAAAATCTGCATCTCTTGGCAAAACAATGCACAAAAACTGTTTTGATGCCGTTTTGGTGGGGTTTTCTGCCAGGAGATACAAATTTGGCGCTGAAATGTCTGCAAAATATTTCTGCTCCAAATTTGCATCTTCTGGCAGAAAGCTGCAATGAAACTGCATAAAAAAACAAACAAAAAAAAAATGTTTTTTGTGCTTTTTTTGCCAAGAGATGAAGATTTTTTTGATGAAATTTAAACACCATATATCTCCTAGCAAAAAAAACCTGCATCAAAACTGCATCATAACGCGTGCAGTTTTTATGTGATTTTTTTGCCAGAATATACGTTGAGATTGGCGAAGAAATGGTTCAATGACAATGAAGTATGAAGTAAATGTGCTGAATTGGCCTCCACAGTTCCCAGACCTCAACCCAATCAAACACTTGTGGGTAGAGTTGAAGAAAAAGCTAAAGCCTGCTTTACACGTTACAATTAATTGTGCGATCACATTTGCGATCGCACCCGCCCCCATCGTTTGTGCATCATGGGCAATTTGTTGCCCGTGTCGCACAATCCTGTAACCCCCCCATCACACGTACTTACCTTCCAAACGACCTCGCTGTGGGCGGCGAACATCCACTTCCTAAAGGGGAGGGACGTTCGGCGTCTCAGCGACGTCACACAGAGGCCAGCCAATAGATGCGGAGGGGAGGAGATGAGCGGGACGTAAACATCCTGCCCACCTCCTTCCTTCCGCATTGCCGGCGGGACACAGGTAAGCTGCAGTTCATCGTTCCCGGGGTGTCACACGGAGCGATGTGTGCTGCCTTGGGAACATTAAACAACCGGAACAACTCGATTTTTAGAAAATGAGCGACGTGTCAGCGATGAATGAGAAGGTGAGTATTTCTGCTCATTCATAGCTGTCACACGCTACAATATTACTAACAATGCCGGATGTGTGTCACTTACGACGAGACCCCGCCGACATCTCGTTAGATATATCGTACCGTGTAAAGCCCGCTTTTCCCAAGTGAGTTGACCAATATACACCAACATTGGGAATATGCAGAAGAGACCTGGGATCAGATTTCTGTTGAGACATGCTTGAATCTGCTTGAGAGCATGCCCAGAAGGATTCAGGCAGTATTGAAAGCTAAAGATGGATTTATAAAATAATAGAAATTTAGATTTTTAGGAGCAAAACAGTAACAATGCAGTGACATGACAGGAATTGTGTATTTCTAGTTACAGATAACGAATCTGATTGGGGGACTAGTTTTGCGTAGGGGTAAGTTAGGGTTTTTATTAGTAACATTTTTGGCTACATAACATTTTTTGATCGCTTTCAGTATAAGACTGGGATCACATGTTCCATGCTGAGCACTTAAGTGGGCTTTACACGCTACGATTTTGCTACAGCGATCTTGTTGGGGTCACGGAATGTGTGACGCACATCCGGCCGCTGTAGCGATCTCGTAGTGTGTGACTCCAAGGAGCGATTTTGGATCGTTGCAAAAACGTCCAAAATCGCTCCTCGTTGACATGGGGGTCCGCACCCAATTATCAATACTATCGCTTTGCCGTTGTTGTTCCTCGTTCCTGCAGCAGTGCACATCGCTGTGTGACCCCCGTAGGAACGAGGAACATCTCCTTACCTGCCGCCGGCCACAATGCGGAAGGAAGGAGGTGGGCGGGATGTTCGTCCCGCTCATCTCCGCCCCTCCGCTTTCATTGGGCGGCCGCTTAGTGACGTTGCTGTGACGCCAAACGGACTGCCCCCTTAGAAAGGAGGCGGTACGCCGGTCACAGCGACGTCGCTATGCAGGTAAGTATGTGTGACGGGGGTGCGCGATTTTGTGCGCGAAGGGCAGCGATATGCCCATTTCGCACAAACGATGGGGGTGGGTCGCATGCTAGCGATATCGGTACCGATATTGTAGCGTGTAAAGCCACCCTTAGATCGAGGGTTCTGTTTAAATTCCACAAAAATGCAATTCGGATGAAACCACTCACTATAATGAGGCAGGTGGTTACACTTTGAACTCAGTTTGGCATCTGTTGCGGTAGTATCCATCTTTTTTAGGAATGGACACAACTGTGATCGACCACACTTGTGTACTAAAAAGACACCTAAAATGATGGGACACTGCTGGGACAGAGAACAGATGGAGTCCAAAGTGACTTCAACTGCCTCATTATAGTGAGTAGTTCCATTGGGGGTTTTGTTTGAATCTCATTTTTGTGGTGTAAGTGTTCAACAGAGAGCACACGATAAAGGTGAACTGAGCCTTATTCAGATTTTTGGGAGGTGGAATGAACAAATAGTAGTATAAAAATGTTTGGGTTTTTTTGCGTTGTTCACTGTACATTAAGTGATAAAATGGCTTTATTCTTTGGGCCAGTGGGACTACAGTGATACCAGATTTATATAGGTTTTTTTATGATTTGCTAATATAACGTAAAAAATGCTTATTTATAAAAAAGGGTTTATTTCGTAGTAATATTCTGCAAGCTGTACTTTTTTATTTTTTCTTGAACAGAGCTGTATGAGGGCTTAATTTTTTGTACAAGCAGTTGAGGAATTTTTTGGGTACAATGAACAAAAACCAGTAAATTCATATACACACACACACACACACACACACACACACACACACACTCACACACACGCTGGGGAAATTAAAATACACTGCAAATTTTGCAAGTGTTCCCCATTTTCAAAAAAATGGAGAGGTCTGTAATTTTTAGGTACACTTAAACTGACAGAAAAAAAAAATCCAGAAAATCACATTGTGATTTTTAAAAAACATATTTAGCATTTTATTGCATGAAATAAGTATTTGATACAATAGAAACACAAGTTAATTTGTGATACAGAGATCTTTGTTTGCAATTACATAGGTCAGCCATTTCCTGTAATCTAGTTTGCACACACTGCAGCAGGGATTTTGGCCCACTCCTCCATATAGATTTCCTACAGATCTTTCAGGTTTCGGGGCTGTCACTGGGCAACATTAAGTTTCAGCTCCCTCCAAAGATTTTCTATTGGGTTCAGGTCTGGAGACTGTCTAGGCCACTTGAGGATCTTGAAATGTTCCTTACGGAGCCACTCCTTAGTTGCCTCTGGCTGTGTGTTTAGGGTCATTGTCATGCTGGAAAACCCATCCATGACCCATCTTCAATGCTTTTACTGAAGGAAGGAGGTTGTTAGCCAAAATTTCCCGATACATGACCCCATCCATCCTTCCTTCAATACAGTGCAGTCGCCTTGTCACCTTTGCAGAAAACCACCCATAAAGTATGATGTTTCCACCCCCATGTTTCATGGTTGGTACGGTTTACTTGGGGTTGTACTCATCCTTCTTCTTCCAAACATGACTTGCCTTGTGATGGTCTATAATTTTGTCCCTGGTGTCCTTAACCCCTTCAACCCCTGGCAATTTTCCAATTTTAATTTTTTTACACCCCTTCTTCCGAGAGCCATAACTTTTTGATTTTTCCATCAATAATGCCATATGAGGGCTTGTTTTTGCAGGATGAGTTGTACTTTTGAAACATTAGTTTTACCATGTAGTGTGCTGTAAAATGGGAAAAAAAATGTAGATGTGGAGAAATAGTGAAAAAAGTGCAATTGCACAATTGTTTTAGGGGGGGTTTATTCACCATGTTCACTATATGGTAAAACATAATTGCCTCATGTTGGTACAAATTCGTAGATACCAAACATGTACACTTATATCTAAGGCAGGGATGGGGAACCTCCGTCCCGCAGGCCATATGCGGCCCATGAGCTAGTTTTCTGCGACCCTTGGGCAGACTCCTCGGGCCGCAGTGCTTGGGCCGACCATCGCTTCTTGCCGGCCACTGGCGCTTTAAATCCCCATGTGCGCTGCGAGGACGCGCATTCCAGAGTCACACTTGTGAATGACTTTCGTGCAAGTCTCGCATCTCATCACCTGGCAGGACCACACACTCTCCTGACAGGAGCGGGTTGGCTGCATGTATTTCTATGCAGCTGAGACGCTCCTGTCAGGAGAGTGTGCGGCCCTGCCGCATGATGCGATGTGTGAATCTGGCCGAAGCGTTCACTACTGAGCACTGCGTGAGCGTACTATTGGGTCCTGACACTGGCTCAGGACTTACTTTGTTGGCGGGGTTAGCGCTCTGCACTCCCGTCCCACAGAAGATGAGCAGCAGCTTCACAGCTTCCAGCGCTGTGCCCCTGTGCTGTATGCAACCCACAGTACTATGTGCAACCCAGTGCTGTGTGTGTGCCACCTATAGTGCTGTGGGCCCCCTCCCCCTGTGCTGTGTGCCACCCCCCAGTGCTGTGCCCCAAAGTGATGGCCATGTTCCCCTGTGCTGTTCGTGACAACCTAGTGATGTCTTTTTTTCCAGAAGTGCTGCCCCATTCCCACCCCCAAGTGATGTCCGTGTTCCCCTAGTGATGTCTGTGCTCCGCAAGTGTTATCCTTTAGTGCCCCCCTAGTGCTGTCCGTGCTCCCGTCGCGATATCCGTGCCCCCCTCATCCCTCAATGATGTCCGTAACCCCCAGTGATGCCTGTGCTCCTCCAGTGCTGACCGTGTCCCCCAGTTATGTCCGTGCCCCCCTAGTGATGCCTGTTCCCCAGTGATGTTTGTGCCCAGTGTTGTCTGTGCCCTTCCAAGTGCTGTCTGTGCCCCTCAGCCATATATATGCCTCCAAGTGATGTCTGTGCCCCAGCGTCTCTTGTGATGTATATGCCCCAGCGTCTCATGTGATGTATATGCCCCAGCCCCTCATGTGATGTGTATGCCCTGAACCCCTCCAGTGATGTGTATGTCCACCCCCTTGTGATATGTATGCCCCCAGCATCTCCTGTGATGTGTATGCCCCCAGCGTCTCCTGTGATATAAACTGTGATATACACATCACATGAGGAGCTGGGGCATATACACAACAGGAGGGGCTGGGGGCATATAATTCACTTTGGAGGTGCGGGGGTATATATATCACAGGAGGGGATGGGCCAAATACATCACATTGGAAAAGCTGGAGGCATAGACATCAAAGGAGAAGTTGAGGCATATATATCACATTGGAGACGCTGATGCATATACATCACAGTAGAGAATCTGGGGGCATACACATCACAAGAGGGGCTGGCGGCATATACATTACAGGAGGGACTGGATCATATACATCACAGAAGGAGCTGGGGCATATACATGTCCCCAGCCCCTAGTGTGTTGCATGTGTCCCCAATGTCTCCTGTGATGTATATACAGCAGTCCCAGCATCTGTTATGTGATATATATGATATACCAATCTTATTATCACAAACAGTTGACTGCGCTCCAGACAGGGACAAACCTGGAAAAGCAGTTGTAAAAAGCAATGTTACGTGCTCAATATAATCGAAAATTAACCACCGCACCAATGAGAAGCAGCTCTAACCACCACAGTAGGTGCGAGTTAATTAATTGCTTGATCAAATATAGCTGGTTAATTTTCACATTGATAATTTTGTGCGGCCCCCAAAGGTTGGTAGAAATTTACAAATGGCCCCCTGGCAGTAAAAAGGTTCCCCACCCCTGATCTAATATATAGTCAGTTACATGACTAAGACCGTGTAATACGGTCGAAATGCGTCGCTAGTCATTTTTTCCCCTGCTTAGGGGCTGTCTGTACCTACCTTTCACATGTGTGCACATGGAATAAACCATATGGAAATTTAGATTGAAGAGTGCCATCCTTTCTGCGCTGGATCTCTTCTTACACCCCTGATCTAAGGGGTGAAAAAAATTCAGAAGTTTGTCCAAAATAAGAACGGCGCTTCTGTCGCCATTTTCCGAGCATTCTCATTTTTCAGGATCTGGGACTTAGTGATGGCTCTTTTTCTGTCTTGATCTGACATTTTTAATTATATCATTTTTTTGTAGATACAATGTTTTGATCGCCGATTATTGCATTTTAAAGAAATGTTGCAGTGACCAAAAAACATAATTTTGGCTTTTTGAATTTGTTCCTCGCTACACCATGTACCGATCATATTAATTGATTTTATATTTTGATAGATCAGGCATTTCTGTAATACCAAATGTGTAATTTTTTTAAACTTTATTTTCAATGGGGCGAAAAGGGGGTGATTTCAACAGTTTTGGGGTTTTTTTTCATATTTTTTTAAAAACTTTTTTTTACTCTTTTTTTATTGATTTCACTAGTCCCCAAGGGGACTTTATCTCTGCACCATCCGATCACCTGAGCATTTCTAATGATCAGAGCAGCATCGCTCTGATCAGTAGAAATGCTCGTCTCCTGTGAGCGCTCAGAAGACTCTCACAGGAAGTGAGTCATGGCAGCGTCAGGGGTCATCAGCTGACTGTGCGCTACCATGACAACACATTGGTGCCCCATGATTGCGTCAGGGGGCTGCCGATAACGGCTGGGAACAGCACGATCCCCACTGCGGCCACTTAAATCACGCTATCAGTATTTGACAGCGCGATCTAAGAGAATAAACAGGTGTGAGTGGATCTCCGATCCACCTGCGTCTGTTAGCCACACGTCTACTGATCGGATCAGCAGACATGTGCAGGGATTATGGCACTAACCCCGGAGAGAGGCGACCAAGGACGTAAAGGGGTTAAACAGATCTTTGGTCTTGGCCATGTGGAGAGGTTGGAGTGTGAATGACTGTGTGGACAGGAGTCTTTTATACAGGTAACAGGTGCAATTAATACAGTTAATGAGACAGAGTAGGAGGGCTTCTTAAAGCAAAAAAAACCCAACAGGTCTGCGAGAGGCAAAATTCTTGATGGTTGGTATATGAGCAAATACTTATTTCATGGAATAAAATGCAAATTAAGTATTTAAAAATCATACAATGCTATTTTCTGTATTTTTTTTGGGGGGGGGGGGTGAATTCTGTCTGTCACAGTTGAAGTGTACCTCCGATAACAATTACAGACCTCTCCATTCTTTGCAGTTGGCAAAACATACAAAATCGGCAGTGTATCAAATACTTATTTTCCCAACTGTATGGTGTTTTTAATCCTCATTTTTACAGATTTGGCAGTGGTTCTATTTTATACAATTATGTTAACTGACATTAATCTTAAAAGACGATTTGGAGATATCCAATCCTAGAAATACAAAGGCCCCGATTAGGGGCAAATTCCCCCGACAAGGGCAAGGTGGAGTCAGACACTCCTGATTCATGAAGAAGTGTATGCCTCATCAGATGAGTTGCATGAATTTATATGCTACATCAGAAATCTTACAACAGTCAGGGATTGGAGTGAGATTTCTAGTGTACAGAACACCACAGCTTGTCATGAATTAGACAAGCCGAAGTGTCTTCTCACAGCCCCACCTACTTGGGCGGACCTGGGAGAAACTGGCATGGAAATATTAAAAGTCTCAAAAGTTTGGTGCAACTAGAACTTTGATCTTTTAAAGCATTTACAGCACATGTTATTGTAAAATCTTTGATTAATCGAGGCCAAAGTAATTTTTAGATCAGAATAAGTTGTTGTGTGTTTAAATGTGGAATATCATTATTTTGGGCCATTATGTGACTTATATCCTGCCTGTTAAGCAGCTATTCCTGATGCACGAGAGGCCTCAGCAATTTCTTTTGGTGTGCACTATTATTTTCTCCTTCCAAATTCTTTACCTTCATATCTCTACAGACTTAAAGGGCAAAAACTGTAATTTGACTCTTCACAAAAAACAAATTTGAAGACAAATTCAAGCAGTTATTGAGTGTGAAAAATTAATGCAGAGATAGTAGTGACTGATAAATGGAGAAAGAAGCAGATTTCTTTAATACGATATAGTACTCATTTTCTGATGTTTTCTTGTACTATTGATTTGTGAGCTACACAATTTATTTATTTAAGTTATTTCCTATCTCTCTAGGGTATGTGCCGAGTCCAGTCCTTCTTTACCAGCCTCTTCAGAACTTTTGTCCCTAGAAGACATAGGGATAAGATTCCAGTATTGTATCACTGCTGTGGAAGACTTGGAAAGGGAGCGAGATGAGCTCATATGTGAGCTAGCCTTACTTCAGGAGCCCTCTTTGGAAGCAGTACAACAGGCACATGAAGACGTAGTGCAGGCATATGGACAGAAAGCACGAGCAGAACTGGAGAGGGACTCTTTGAGGGAAGAAATACGTGGAATACGCCGCAGATTGTTCCAAGTGACTAAAGAATGTGTAGCATACCAATACGAACTTCAAAATCGGCGTGAGGAATTAGCTCAGAAATCAGCAGAACAAGAGGATCTAGAAGGTGTTGCAGCTCGGTTGACAGAGGAGCTTTCCCAACTGCGGAATATTTTTTCTCAACAGAGACAGGGGGAAGAACAAAGACTTAGAGCTCCACGCAGACGAATCTCACGTGAACTGCAGGAGAGACGACGGCTCTCTGCAGAACTACAAAGCCTAACTGAGGAACAGCACAGTACCCTCCAGGGTCATTATGAATCCAAACTTCTTCAATTGTTAGAGCGTGCTGAAAAAGGTGCACAGGCCCTAAGACATACACAGGAAGAGTTGCTAAGGTTGAGAGAAGAGATAAGGCCACTCCAAGGAGAAGCCTGCAAACTACAGGTTCAGAAGAGCAGTCTACAAGAACAAATTCATCTCATCAAGAAAAAGAGAGGAGATGAAGTGCTGCTATACAGGGTATGGACTGAGTTAGGTTTATGGCTCAAGCAGACTAGTGTATAAATCAGTCCTGTGTTGTCCGATTTTTGATCGGACAGACAGCACACTGACCAATGTTACTCAATAGGGCTGTTCAGATGAACTATTTTTCTCTTTGACAGACTGTCCTTGAGAAAAAAAATTACTGCATACACTACCAATTCAAGTCTATGGGGGTGTAAAAAAAATAAACTCTGATGCCACATAGAACATCTATGTGGCATCCGATTTTTAAGGATACATTTCTATTATAAACCTAGGAAACTATTTGATCATACACGTTTTCTAATATGGACATGTGAAAAAGGATCGCATACAGACAGCACACCAATATCATAAGTCTTTACTAAAACAAACACACAGATGGCACACAGGAGAAAATAGGATAAAAGTTGGTTGAAAAATCGGCCCCGGTTTTTGGATGAAACCGAAATAATTTTTCATATGCTCCTCTGCAGTCAGCCTAAAGCTTATAAAAACAGATGCTAATATGATTGATAAAAACAGTATGTAGTTAGCTGTTTCCAAGGTTATAAGAACTGTAGATATGTGAAAAAAAAAAGTTATTGAACAGTACAACGTTTCTACTGCCTAATTCGTCATAACTGATTGTATTTAATTACACTGCAGTATACAAAATCATACTGATGGCAATGTACAAGTGCATCTCAAGAAATTAGAATATCCTCAAAAAGTTAATTTATTTCAGTAATTCAATACAAAAAGGGAAACACTTTATATAGAGTCATTACAGAGTGATCTATTTCACTTGTTTATTTCTGTTAATTTTGATGATTATGGCTTACAGCCAATGAAAACACAAAAGTCATATCTCAGAAAATTAGAATGTTATATAAGAGCAACTGAAAAAATGATTTTAAACTCAGAAATGTTGGCGCCTACTGAAAAGTATGTACAGTAAATGCATTCATTACTTGGTCAGGGTTCCTTTTGCATGAATTACTGCATCAATGCAGCGTGGCATGGAGGCGATCAGCCTGTGGCACTGCTGAGGTGTTATGGAAGCCCAGATTGCTTTGATAGAAGCCTTCAGCTCATCTGCATTGTTGGGTCTGATGGCTTTCAACTTTCTCTTGCCAATACCCCATATATTCTTTATGGGGTTTAGGTCAGGCGAGTTTGCTGGCCAATCAAGCACAGGGATACCATGGTTATGAAAACAGGTATTGGTACTTTTGGCAGTGTGGACAGGTGCCATATACTGCTGGAAAATGAAATTTCCATCTCCAAAAAGCTTGTTGGCAGAAAGAAGCATGAAGTGCTCTAAAATTTCCTAGTAGACAGTTGTGCTGATTTTGGTATTGATAAAACACAGTGGACCTACACCAGCAGATGACATGGCTCCCCAAACCATCACCGATTGGGGAAACTTCACACTAGACCTCAGGCAGCTTGGATTGTGGCCTCTCCACTCTTCCTCCAGACTCTGGGACCTTGATTTCCAAATGAAATGCAAAATTACTTTCATCTGAAAAAAACACCTTGGACCACTGAGCAACAGTCCAGTTCTTTTTCTCCTTGGTCCAGGTAAGACACTTCTGGCGTTGTCTGTTGGTCATGAGTGGCTTGACACAAGGAATGCAACAGTTGTAGCCCATGTCCTGGATACGTCTGTGTGTGGTAGCTCTTGAAGCACTGACTCCAGCAGCAGTCCACTTTTTATGAATCTCCCCCAAATGTTTGAATGGCCTTTTCTGAATCCAATCAAGGCTGCAATTATGCCAGCTGCTTGTACACCTTTTTCTACCACACTTTTTCCCTTCACTCAACCTTCCATTAATATGCTTGGATACAGCACTCTCTGAACAGTCAGCTTCTTTGGCAATGACCTTTTGTAGCTTACCCAACTTATGGACTGCATTAATGACTGCCTTCTGGATATCTGTCAAGTCAGCAGTCTTCCCTATGATTGTGTAGCCTACTGAATCAGACTAAGGGACCATTTTAAATGCTTAGGAAGCCTTTGCAGTTGTTTTGTGGTAATTATTCTAATTTTCTGAGAATGACTTTTTGAATTTTCATTGGCTGTAAGCCATAATCATCAACATTAACAGAAATAAACACTTGAAATAGATCACTGTTTGTAATGACTATATAATATATGTGTTTCCCTTTTTGTACTGAATTACTGATATAAATTAACTTTTTGAGAATATTCTAATTTATTGAGATGCACTTGTACATATGCATATAAATTCATGTTGACAAATTTATTTTAAAGAGTCTCTCAACTGTTTTGACCCTGAACTAGATAGAAATGTAAAGTTGTTTAAAGATAACTTACATTACTGTTTAAAAAGAAGTCCTCCAACAGCTGAAATGCCCTCCGTTCTCAGCCTTAAAAAATCCAGAACCCACCTTATCAGATCTCAATTGATGGCTCACTTGAATGATGACTCCACAGCCATCATTCAAGAGTATAGTAAGACTATTTTGGATGACATATTGGAGAAATCTGACAGTACTTCTGCCAAGTGGCTTTCTAAAATTAACTTTAATTTTCTCATTAATGCTGATCCTAAAACAGTACAGTGAGGTATGTTTAAAGGGAATCTGTTAAAGGGGTTGTTAACACTACTTTTACATTAATGGCCTATAGGATAGGTCATTAATGTCCATTTGTCTGGTCCGACACCCTCACCAATCAGCTGTTGTTGATGCTGGCAGTAGGCTGCCGGAAATGCTCAGTTCCGGAGCTGCCTCGTCAACTGATAACGCCCGCGGCCGGGTATTTCACATCCGCCTTTTATTCAACTCAATAGGAAAAGGATGTGCAGTACCTGGACACTATTTGAAGATGGGGCAGCTCCAGAACTGAGCATTTTTGGACACCTGCTACCGACACTAGGAACAGCTCATCGGCGGGTGTGCTAGGTGTCGGACCCCGCCCGATCAGACATTGATGACCTATGCCAAGTATAGCCAATCAATGTAAAAGTAGTGGACAACCGCTTTAATCTATTCATGCTACCCAAACCACAGGCAGCCAGGTATGTTCTTCTCTGAATTACTATGACGTTTCAGAAAAAACAGTTGAAGAGCCAGCCAGGAACCTTAAGGAGAGAAGAGACCTAGTTGCCTCATACAGCCAGGCTCTAATTTGTGGTATCAGTGGTTTGGGTAGCATGAATCGACTGGCAGGTTACCTTTCACACCTCTATGTCTATCCTATCTATTACTGTCAGCAGTTGTGCATGGTCAAAACTGCTGGCAGACTCAGTTTAAACAAAGACTTCCATTAACCCCTTAACGACCGCGGGCAGTAAAATTACGTCCTAGCGGTTATAACGTTACTGCCCGCGGTCTGCCGGCAGCAGCATGCCGTGATCGGTGCACATCTCAGCTGATTTTCACAGCTGAGATGTGTGCCTGCTAGGCACGAGCAGAATCGTTATCTGCTCGTGCCATTTAACCCCTGTAATGGCGCTGTCAATATGTGACAGCGCCATTTTAAACGCGATCGCGGAAAAGTTTTACTTACCGCCCGATACCGGAAGTCACGTGACATGATCACATGACTTCCGGTGGTTGTCATGGTAGCACAGGGTCATGTGATGACTCCTGTGCTAGACATGAACCACTTTCACTTTCGCTTTGTATGGAGGCCAGGGAAGCAGGAAGTGCACATATCTGCTGTTTACAGCTGTGTAGCTGTGATCAGCAGATAGTGCAGAGCGATCAGATTGCTGATCGCTATAGCCCCCTAGGGGGACTAGTAAAATTTAAAAAAAAAGTAAAAAAAAAGGTTTTAAAAAATTTAAAAAAAAAACAAAAAAACCTAAAAGTTCAAATCACCCCCCTTTCGCCCCATTGAAAATTAAAGGGTTAAAAAAATAAAAAATACACACACATTTGGTATCGCCGCGTTCAGAAATGCCCGATCTATCAAAATATAAAATCAATTAATCTGATCAGTAAACGGTGTAGCGGCAAAAAAAATTCCAAACGCCAAAATGACGTTTTTTTGTCGCCACAACTTTTGCGCAAAATGCAATAACAGGCGATCAAAACGTAGCATCTGCGCAAAAATGGTACCGTTAAAAACGTCAGCTCGAGTCGCAAAAAATAAGCCGTCACTGAGCCATAGATCCCGAAAAATGAGAACGCTATGGGTCACGGAATATGGCGTAAAACGTGCGCCACTTTTTTCAGACAAACTTCCGAATTTTTTTTAACCCCTTATATAAAAGTAAACCTATACATGTTTGGTGTCTACGAACTCGCACTGACCTGAGGCATCACACCCACACATCAGTTTTACCATACAGTGAACACAGTGAATAAAATATCTCAAAAACAATAGTGCTATCGCACTTTTTTTGCAATTTTTCTGCATTTTGAATTTTTTTGCTGTTTTCCAGTACACTATATGGTAAAACCTATGGTTTGATTTAAAAGTACAGCTTGTTCCGCAAAAAATAAGCCCTCACATGACCATATTGACTGAAAAATAAAAAAGTTACGTCTCTCAGAAAAAGAATGGCGAAAAAAAAAAAACGGAAAGCGAAAAATCGGCTGGTCGTGAAGGGGTTAATAGTTGGATTTGACAGAGCGTTCTAAAAATTGGGGCAAAGGCAGGTGATAGTTTGAAAAGAAAAAAAAAACATTACAATATATTATTATTCCCTACTGTGACACTGATCTGGTGGTCTCTACCTGGTCTTAGAAAAATGAGATAATGCCCATTAGTTTAATGGCTTAACCAGTAAATCAATGGCCTCAATGGTCACATGCTATAGAAGCTAGTGTAACAGATTGGCTGCAGGAGTCACGTGAATGACAAATGTGTCATTATTACTGCATGAACCACTGGAGCAGGAGCACTGGAAGACTGAGGTTTTCAATAGGTGACCTTTCCTTTGTTATTATATATACTATCCTAACTTTACATCAATTTTAAAATAATTTACACAACCCCTGAAATGTCTACGCACGCAACGCTACACAATTTATTAGTAACCATTTGTGAAACACCTCTGTTACTTGATGTCCATAGCCAATGTTATGCAAAAGCACATGCGGGCCAAATTACAGAGGTATTTTCCACTAGAAGAATTGCTTGCAGTAGCGTCACATGGAATGCAGTTGGGTATGGAACCACTAGAACTACAGCATCAATTAGTGCTTGGGCATCTTGTTCCTTACTGTACAACTAAATATACCAATATTCCCCCCTAAGAATGTAGTATAATATTGCTTGTGGTAGGTATACCCATGTAAACCTAATGCGAAAGTGCTAAAATCCAGCATACTGTAAAGTGATGTTATTGTAGGTGTTATAGGGAAGAGATACCACTTTATAAATACCATGATTTAAAAAATTATATTTTGTTTCTGTTCATGGTCCTTTAATTTCCTTTTTGTATTCAAAAGTGGCTACTTCTGTTTCATAAACCCAAATTAAAAAGACCCCCCCCCCTTTTAAAAAAACAAAAAACAAAACAGAAAATCACTGCAAAAATTATGGTTATGCTGATTCAACGTTTATATGCAAATGTATATTGTGTATCCCTATAGATTTCTATTAGGAAGAATATATCTCAAAATGTGGTCTTGGCAGGTTTACATTCGGAAATAGTAATTTGCTACAAAAGATACTGAATAGTATTCAGTGCTGTAATAAAAATATATGGTCTTTTCTATAGTATATAAAATATCCTCAGGAGGAATCTAAAAATATTCGGCATATGTATGCATAACCGTTATGTGAAGCCACAAGGAAAGAAACAAACATCCCTGGTGAAATGTAATAACATCAAATGAAAAAGTCTTAGAAAATGCATTAAATAGGAAGTGTGGGTATCTGTACACTAGGAATCCATATGATTCTGTAAGTCCATTCTGCTTAACTTCGATCACTAATGGATGTACAAGTACTTCTCAATAAATTAGAATAACAAAAAGTTATCAATACAAAAAGTGAAACATATTACAGTGGGGGAAATAAGTATTTGATCCCTTGCTGACTTTGTAAGTTTGCCCACTGACACAGACATGAACAGTCTATAATTTTAAGGATAGGTTAATTTTAAGTGAGATAGAATATCTAAAATAGAATCCAGAAAATCACATTGTATAAATTACATAAATTTATGTGCATTTTTCAGAGAGAAATAAGTATTTGATCCCTCCGACAAACAAGACTTAATACTTAATGGCAAAACCCTTGTTGGCAAGCACAGCAGTCAAATGTTTTTTGTAGTTGATGAGGTTTGCGCACATGTCAGGAGGAATTTTGGTCCACTCCTCTTTCCAGATCATCTCTAATACATTAAGATTTTGAAGTTGTCGCTTGGCAACTCACAGCTTCAGCTCCCTACATATGTTTTCTATGTGATTAAGGTCTGGAGACTAACTAGGCCACTACATGACCTTAATGTGCTTATTTTTGAGCCACTCCTTTGTTGCCTGGCTGTATGTTTTGGGTCATTGTCGTGCAGGAAGACCCAGCTACGACCCATTTTTAATGTCCTGGTGTAAGGAAGGAGATTGTCACTCAGGAGTTTACGATACATAGCTCCATCCATTGTCCCATTGATGCGGTGAAGTAGTCCTGTGGCCTTAGCAGAGAAACACCCTCAAAACATGTTTCCACCTCCATGCTTGACAATGAGAATGGTGTTCCTTGTGTTATAGGAAGCATTTTTCTTCCTCAAAACACGGTGAGTTGAGTTAATGCCAAACAGCTCAATTTTTGTTTCATCTGACCACAGCAACTTATCCCAATCACGCAGAATCATCCAGGTGTGAATTGGCAAGCTTCAGATAAGCCTGCACATGTGCCTTGTTGAGCAGTGGGACTTTGCAGGCACTGCAGGATATTAATCCATTACAACTTAAAGTTTTACCAATGATTTTCTTGGTGACAGTGGTTCCAGCTGCTTTAACATCATTAACAAGTCCCCCCCCCCCCATTATTATTAATTTTTATAGCGCCATTTATTCCATGGCGCTTTACAGTGAAAGAGGGTATACATATAACAATTATTAACAGTACATACCAGACTGGTATAGGAGGAGAGAGGATCCTGCCCGCGAGGGCTCACAGTCTATAGGGAATGGGTGATAGTACAATAGGTAAGGACAGAGCTGGTTGCGCAGTGGTGTACTGGACTGAGGGTTATTGTAGGTTGTAGGCTTGTTGGAAGAGATGGGTCTTGAGGTTCCTCTTGAAGCTTTCCACGGTAGGGGAGAGTTTGATATGCTGTGGTAGAGCGTTCCAGAGTATGGGGGAGGCACGGGAGAAATCTTGTACGCGATTGTGAGAAGAGGAGATAAGAGAGGAGTAGAGAAGGAGATCTTGTGAGGATCTGAGGTTGCGTGCGGGTAGGTAGGTACCGGGAGACTAGGTCACAGATGTAAGGAGGAGACAGGTTGTGGATGGCTTTGTATGTCATGGTTAATGTTTTGAACTGGAGTCGTTGGGCGATGGGAAACCAGTGAAGGGATTGGCAGAGTGGCGAGGCTGGGGAATAGCGAGGGGAGAGGTGGATTAAGCGGGCCGCAGAGTTTAGGATAGATTGGAGGGGTGCAAGAGTGTTGGAAGGGAGGCCAGAGAGCAGGAGGTTGCAGTAGTCGAGGCGGGAGATGATGAGGGCATGCACTAATGTTTTTGCTGAATCTTGGTTAAGGAAAGCATGGATCCGGGAGATATTAGGATGTCTCACCTTCCTCATGATCCTGGATGCCCCACGAGGTGAGATTTTTGCATAGTGCCCCAGATCAATGTCAATTGACACTCATTTTGTATTTCTTCCATTTTCTTACTATTGCACCAACAGTTGTTTTCTCACCCAGCATCTTAAGGCCCAGTCACACTAAACAACTTACCAGCTATCCCAACAACGATAGAACCTGATAGGGATCGCTGGTAAGTTGCTAGGAGGTCGCTGGTGAGATGTCACACTAAGCGACGCTCCAGCGATCCCACCAGCAACCTGACCTGGCAGGGATCGCTGGAGCGTCGCTACACGGGTTGCTGGTGAGCTGTCACACAGGCTGATCTCACCAGCAACCAGTGACCAGCCCCCAGCGCCGCGTGGAAGCGATGCTGCGCTTGGTAACTAAGGTAAATATCGGGTAACCAACCCGATATTTACCTTGGTAACCAGCGCACACCGCTTAGCGCTGGCTCCCTGCACACCTAGCTACAGTACACATCAGGTTAATTACCCGATGTGTACTCTGCTACATGTGCAGGCAGCCGGCTTCTGCGGACGCTGGTAACCACGGTAAACATCGGGTAACTAAGAAGCCCTTATCTTGGTTACCCGATATTTACCTTCGTTACCAGCGTCCGCCGCTCTCACACTGCCAGTGCCGGCTCCCTGTTCCCTGCACTCCTAGCCACAGTACACATTGGGTTAATTACCCGATATGTACTCCAGCTACGTGTGCAGGGAGCCGGCACTGACAGCGTGAGAGCGGCGGACGCTGGTAACGAAGGTAAATATCGGGTAACGAAGGTAAGGGCTTCTTAGTTACCCGATGTTTACTGTGGTTACCAGCGTCCGCAGAAGCCGGCTCCTGCTGCCTGCACATTTAGTTGTTGCTCTGTCGCTGTCACACACAGCGATGTGGGCTTCACAGCGGGAGAGCAACAACTAAAAAATGGTCCAGGACATTCAGCAACAACCAACGACCTCACAGCAGGGGCCAGGTTGTTGCTGGATGTCACACACAGCAACATCGCTAGCAACATCGCTGCTACGTCACAAAAGTTGTTCCTTAGCAGCGATGTTGCTTAGTGTGACGTGGCCTTTACTTATGGTTTTGTAGCCCATTTCAGCATTGTGCAGGTATATGATCTTGTCCCTGACATTCTTAGAAAGCTCTTTGGTCTTGCCCATGTTGTAGAGGTTAGAGTCTGACTGATTAATTGAGTCTGTATACAGGAGTCTTTTACAGGTGACCATTTAAGACAGCTGTCTTTAACGCAGGTAATGAGTTGATTAGGAGCGTCTAAGTGGTCTGTACTAGCCAGAACTCATAATTGTTAGTAGGGGATCAAATACTTATTTCTCTCTGCAAAATGCAAATAAATTTGTGTAATTTATACAATGTGATTTTATGGATTTTATTTTTGATATTCTCTCACTGTTAAATTAACCTATACATATAATTACAATTCTGCCAAGCAGACAAATATTGCCAAAAGTCCTGAGTTAATGGTCTAGTAAAGCAAGGACTAAAATATAACTTTTAATTAATCCCTTTATAATGGGAGAGTCCTTGTTTATTCAGGGTAGTTTGATTTACTTGGGTGCTGCCCTTGTAAGGGCAGAAGCAACTGCATGGGGCACGACAGGGGTTAGGATCTCACATTTCATCTGGATCCTACCTCTGAGTAACCCTCAAATCCGCCTGCATTCCTTATTGGCGGCGTTTGGTCTGCCCATGGTGAAGAATTGGGTGAGATCTATCCTTTTATTGTATATATTTTTGAGAGTTTTTGCACAATATTTGCACTGCACTTTATGGAACGATTTTAAAGTGATTAAGTTATATTTTAGCCCTTGCTTTGCTAGACTGTAAAATTAACCTACCCTTAAAATTATAGAGCAGGAGGAAAAGAGAAAAATGGATCCAGCAAATAATTATGTATAAAAATAGAAAAAACAGTTATTACTAATTCTTAAAAACGCGGCATTTCATGATATAACGACATCAGGACATTTTTAATGTTTGTCCGAAACACGTAAGGTATCTTGTATGCCTGATATCGTCATATTATGAAATGCCGCATTTTTAAGAATTAGTAATACATTTTTATTTCTATTTTTATACATAATCATTTGGTGCTGGATCCACTTTTTTCTTCCTGCTCAATTGCTACACCAGACCTGGCTGGTCTAGAGGTTTTTCCGTGCACCGTCTCTGAAGTCCTGTGGCACCCACTTCAGGTAAGCGAAAACTTTTTCTTTTTCACAAACTTACAAAATCAGCAAGGAATCAAATAATTATTTTCTCCACTGTATATTCTAAGAGAGTGAGGGAAACGGAAACTAGGGAAACACATACTATAGAGTCATTACAAACAGAGTGATCAATTTCAAGTGTTTTATTTCTGTCAATGTTGATGATTATGGCTTACAGCCAATGAAAACCCAAAAGTCATTATCTCAGAAAATTAGATTATTATATAAGACCAACTGAAAAAAATGATTTTAAACTCAGAAATATCGGTCTACTGAAAAGTATGTACAGTAAATGCACTCAATACTTGGTCGGGACTCTTTTAGCATGAATTACTGCAACAATGCAGCGTGGCATGGAGGCGATCAGCCTGTGGCACTGCTGAGATGTTATAGAAGCCATGGTTGCTTTGATATCAGCCTTCAGCTTATCTGCATTCTTGGGTCTGGCGTCGCTCATCTTCCTCTTGACCATACCCCATAGATTCTGTATGGGCTTTAGGTCTAGCAAGTTTGCTGGCCAATCAAGAACAGTAATACTGTGGTTATTAAATCAGGTATTGGACATTTGGCAGTGTGGACAGGTGCTAAGTCTTGCTGGAAAATGAAATTTCCATCTTCAAAAAGCTTGTCAGCAGAGGGAAGCATAAAATTTCCTTGTAGACTGCAGCGCTGACTTTGGTCTTGATAAACCAGTGGATATACACCAGCAGATGACATGGCTCCCCAAACCATCACTGTGTCATACTAGACCTCAAGCAGCTTGTATTGTGGCCTCTCCACTCTTCCTCCAGACTGAGACCTCGTTCTCAGATGAGAGTAAATTTTTCACTTTATTTGGAAGTCAACAGCTTGGACCACTGAGCAACAGTGCAGGGGTTTTTTTTCTCCTTGGCCCAGGTAAGATGCTTCTGGCGTTGACTATTGGTCATGAGTGGCTTGACACAAGGAATGTGACAGTTGTATCACATGTTCTGGATAGATCTGTGTGTGGTAGCTCTTGAAGCACTGACTCCAGCAGCAGTACACTCATTGTGAATGTCCCCCACATTTTTGAATGGCCTTTTCTTAATCCTATCAAGGCTGCAGTTATCCCAGTGGCTTGTGCGCCTTTTTCTACCACACGTTTTCCTTCCACTCAACTTTACATTAATATGCTTGGTTACAGCACTCTGAACAGCCAGCTTGTTTAGCAATTACCTTTTGTGGCTTACCCTCATTGTGGAGTATGTCAATGACTGCCTTCTGGACATTGTCAAGTCAACAATACCTACTGAACCAGACTAAGGGACCATTTTAAAGGCGTAGGAAGCATTTGCAGGTGTTTTGTGGTAATTATTCTAAGATAATGACTTTTGGGTTTTTATTGGCTGTAAGCCATAAACAACATTAACAAAAATAAACACTTGAAACAAATCATTCTGTTTGTAATGACTATATAATATATGCATTTCACTTTTTATATTGAATGACAAAAAAATTTAACTTTTTGATGATATTCTAATTTGAGAAGCACTTGTATCATATTTGTCTAGGATGCAGAAGCACCTGCTTTCTACAGCAAGGCAGAAAATATCGATTCTAACGACGAAGAAATAATCATTTGAGCTAAACTAAAATAATTTATGCATTTCCTAATTTTATTAAACTCACGAGCATTTCTTAACATGGAAAATGACAAACATGACTTATGATGTTTAAAGGTCTCTCTATCCTAATAACTATTTCTAACTTGAATGCTCTTGGAGGAATAACCTATTTATAGGAGTGTTACTCATGAGCAGAGATCTGAAACACTTCCTTTCACACGCTTTTCACTCTGCCAACTCACATTTGCTTTTGGCATGCAAAACTGGGGTTCGGCTCAAATGACACAGGAAAACCCAAGAAATGACTCCTTACATTCCTTATTTAATTAGGTGCCAACACATACATGAAAAAAGAACTTAATGCCAAGTGTATTTATAGTAGCGAGGGGAAAACAGAATAGACTGAAAACTATTTTGAACAGCAACCCAGCTCTGTATTTTGACATACGGTATACCATATTGCCACACATTTGGAGACTTAATGGATTTATGTGTTTTACGCTTACTACACTCACTGTGCGGGTGATTTGGATAAAGCCATGGTTTGAACTAATGTCTGAAAATTCTCTCATGCTTCACCCAGGAACGGCTGCAAGAACAGGAAGACAGGAGGAGGGAGATTAAGATTTCAGTCCAGCTGCAGCAGCATCAAAATAAAAAGATGGATGAATTACGGAAAAGTTTAGCCCAGGAGCTTGCAGTCTACAAGTATGTTACATTAGGCAACATTTTTCCAGGGTGGCACAAATACAAATTAAATGCCTTCTTATTTTAGGCAAAACTTGTTGTTTGGTTATAATATTTCACGTGCATGGTATTTGTACAATTTAATGAATAAAGGAAAAGAAACCAGCTGGCACATGAGAGTAGCTAGGTGTAAATGTGGAGACACTTGTCCACAAAAAAGGGTTTATCTTTGTCAGTATTAAAGACTAACCAAAACAAAGAAAAAAAAAATATAAGACAGAACGGATCTGATGAGCACGTCTGAACTACTGGTCAGAAAGGAAATGTTAAAAAAATTAAAATATTAATATACGATTAAAAAAAAAAATCCTCAAAACCATTTTGCATGAAATGATCATCACACCAGTGGGCCATATTGGCACAGAAATGCAGTGCATAGAACAATCATGTTGTGGCCACAAACAGATAATTGCTCATATAAACTAGGTCATAGCTACAAGTGCATCTCGATAAATTAGAATATCAAAAAGTTAATTTCAGTAATGCAATACAAAAAGGGAAACATATAGTCATTACACACAAAGTGATCTACCGTATTTTTCGTTTTATAAGACGCACCCCAAATTTTGAGCTAAAAAGTAAAAAAATTAAAAATCTAGGGTCAGTTTTATAATCCGGTGGTGTCCGGTGGGGGGGCAGCAGCAGTGGTGGAGCCGGGGGTCACAGGAGGCAGCGGCGGTGGTTGAGCAGGTCCATGCTACGGGCAGTGCAGAGGGGGGCTCAGATGCTTACTGCGGAGCTTTGCTGAGGTAGCCGGCGCTGCTGTGTACTGTTGCGCTGCGGCGCCCGGCGCTGCTGTGTGCTAGTGTTGACTGCGGGCACTGGCCATTCTGAAGACGTCGGCGGTGCGCAGGCTTCAAAGAAATGGCGGCTGCAGTCGGCGCTTGCGCAGATGGGAGCTTGAGCTGAGAGCTCTATCTGCGCATGCGCCGACTATGGGCGCCATTATTTGAAGAACTTACCGCTGATATCTTGAGCACCAGCACACAGCAGCGCAGGCCGCCGCACAGAGCCTTTCCAGGCAGCTCAGAATGGCCGCTCAGTGCCTTGCCGGGCAGCCCCAGTCGCCGCACAGAACCTCGCCAGGCAGCGCCGGCCGCTGCACAGAACCACACCAGCCACCGCACAGAGCCTTTCCAGGCAGCACTGAGTGGCCGTTCAGTGCCTTGCCAGGCAGCCGCAATCGCCGCACAGCACGTCGCCAGGCAGCGCCGGCCGTCCCACAAAGTCGCGGCGAGTGTCGCACAGAGCAGCACAATATTGTCCTGCCTCCAGTGACCCCTCTCCACCCCCCACCCGGTAAGCTATATTCAGATTTTAAGACGCACCCCTCATTTTCCTCCAAAATTTTTGGGAGGAAAAGTGCGTCTTAGAATCCAAAAAATACGGTATTTCAAGTGTTTATTTCTGTTAATGTTGATTATGACTTACAACCAATGAAAACTCAAAAGTAATTATATAATATTCTAATTTTCTTAGATAAGACCAACTGAAAAAATGTTAAACTCAGAAATGTTGGTTTACTGGAAAGTGTGTACAGTAAATGCACGAAATACTTGGTCAGGGCTCCTTTTGCATGAATTACTGCATCAATGCGGCGTGGCATGGAGGCGATCAGCCAGCGGCACTGCTGAGGTGTTATGGAAGCCCAGGTTGCTTTGATAGCAGCCTTCAGCTCATCTGTATTGTTGGGTCTGGGGGTTTTCATCTTCCTGATGCCAATACCCCATAGATGCTCTATGGGCTTTAGGTCTGGCGAGTTTGCTGGCCAATCAAGCACAGTGATACTGTGGTTATTAAACCAGGTATTGGTACATTTGGCAGTGTGGACAGGTGCTAAGTCCTGCTGGAAAATGACATTTCCATCTCCAAAAGCTTGTCGGCAGAGGGAAGCATGGAGTGCTCTAAAATTTCCTGGTAGACAGCTGCACTGACTTTGGTCTTGATAAAACACAGTGGCCCTGCACCAGCAGATGACATGGCTCCCCAAACCATCACTGATTATGGAAAATTCACACTAGACCTCAAGCAGTTTGGATTGTGGCCTCTCTACTCTTCCTCCAGACTCTGGAACCATGATTTCCAAATGAAATGCTAACATTTACTTTCATCTGAAAATTACACCTTATATCACTAAACAACAGTCCAGTTCTTTTTCTCCTTGGCCCAGGTAAGATGCTTCTGGCATTGTCTATTGGTCATGAGTGGATTGACACAAGGAATGCAACACTTGTAGCCCATGTCCTGGATATGTCTGTGTATGGTGGCTCTTGAAGCACTGACTCCAGCAGCAGTACACTCCTTGTGAATCTCCCCCAAATTTTTGAATGGCCTTTTCTTAACAACCCTAAGACGACTGATGTTATCCCGGTTGCTTGTGTACTTTTTTTACCACACTATTTCCTTCCACTCAACTTTCCATTAATATGCTTGGATACAGCACTCTGAACAGCCAGCTTCTTTAACAATGACCTTTTGTGACTTACCCTCCTTGTGGAGTGCGTCAATGACTGCCTTCTGAACATTGTCAAGTCAGCAGTCTTCCCCATGGTTGTGTAGCCTACTGAACCAGATTAAGGGACCATTTTAAATGCTTAGGAAGCCTTTTCAGACATTTTGTGGTAATTATTCTAATTTTCTGAGATAATGACTTTTAGGTTAGCATTGGCTAGAAGATATAATCATCAACATTAACAGAAATAAAACACTTGAAATAGATAAGTCTGTTTGTAATGACTAGGTGTTTCCCTTTTAGCACTGAATTACTGAAATAAACTAACTTTTTGATATTCTAGTTTATGGAGATACAAGTCTATCTGCCAATGTAGCCAATATCTTAATCATATATAAATACAGATCTCCAATATGCAGTGAGGACATGATCAAATCTATTCTATGGCGAAAAGGACATCACACAACGGCAATATGCCGTGCATCCACTCCTACAGATAAGGAAACGCAGACTACAATATTATAGCTCCGTTCTTACCACTCCTTCCTGCTTACCATTAGTGATGTCATTCTTCTACCACTCTCGTGTTGTGCAGATGCGGTGAGGGATGCGCACTCCATGCCTACCGCCGGGTCACTTGACCATATCATCGGCCAATGGATATTGAAATAGTTACCTCCTTATGGATCAGGCCGATACATATGCAGGACTCTGGTACCGTGTGCTGTGTGGATGCAGAGGGGAAGTTTCCTGCTTTGCTGTAGAAGCAGGCCGCACTTTCGGCATCCTGTCTGCTGGCAACGCACTCTCCTGGAGTTGCATACCATGTGATATGGTCACATGACCCAGTGGCGGGCGTGGTGTACGCGTCCCTCAGCGCATCTGATCAACACCGTGCACAGATTTATTTGATCAATTAATCTTAGGAGCATGGGGTCTCTTATAAAAAGCCACCAATGCCAGTCATCCCTGACCTCTTGATGAAACTGCACATGCGGTGAAACGTACGTCGAGGTGAGCGCAGCCAAGGGTACACTATACTTTTTTGCAATGGCTACAGGTATGATATAAGTTTAATCTAATGTTTGGAGCATGCTCCATATAGATACCATGCACATAATTAAATGATATGCTGCATATCTTATACAGGCACTATACATATTTATTGAAAATGGCAATGTCTGATAATTATTAGGAAAAGTCCTTTATTCTAAACTTTGGGCTGTGTGCAATACAAGTTATGTTGTTGGTGTTGGCAATTGTGTAAATTAGGTGGTGCCATAATGGTGATTTCACAAGATTTTGTCTGTTTCAGATTCTTTATGAAATGGTATGTTATGTACACAATGAATCCACTAATATTCTGTTGTATAAATTACTAATAAAGCTGAGAATTTTAGTCAATGGTAGTCCCTGTATTTTAAATATAGCAATACAGGATTTTTTGATATTTGAGGACACTTAAATGGATCAGTACAGGTCCAGTCAGTCAATCCCACACTGATCATATTAATCCTTAAAAGGGAACCGGTCACCTAAAATATGCGTTCTGATCTATCAGAAGACGCATGTGTGCCCTAATTACACCTCCCTACCCATTGTTGTGTTGTAAAATTGTGTAATATAAAAGTAATAAACGTTTTATTACTTACATATTTCCCATGTATATAGCAGAGCTCGTCACTCCATGGGCGTCGCATCAACCTGTGGGCGTTTGCATACTTTCCATGGTATCACGCCCCTGTGGGCGTGATACCATGGATTCACATGTGCTCCTTCAGATCCTGCGCATGTTTGCACTTACCATTACCGCAACCTATTCCGGGTGTTCACTCGCGGGCTTCAGACGCACTCTGCGCATGATCAGACTCTTCTGATCATGCGCCGAGTGTGTCTGAAACGGACAACGAGCACCCGGAAAAGGCTGTGGGAATGATGAGTGCGCACGAACGCGATTCTAAAGGAGCAATGAGGGATGTTGCTCATATGAATCCATAGCATGGAAAATATACACACGCCCACAAGGCAATGCGACGCCCATGGGGCGACGAGCTCTGCTATATAAATAGATCTAATATAAATAGGAAATATACAAATAAAACATTTTTTATTACTTTCATATTACACAATTTTACAACACAGGTATCAGTAGGAAGGTGTAATTAGGGCACACATGCATCTGCTCATAGGTCAGAACACATACTGTATGTGATAGATTCCCTTTAATTAATCGATGTTAAACTATGATTTAGTGACCTCTAGTGGCCAATGTCAGGACTGCACGTAGTCACTATATATACCGTAGCCTAATCAAAAGTTGTGCACTTGTTTGTCTATTTACTTTTAGTATTGCTTCATCCAATAGGTTAGGAAACTGTGGAAAAACAAAGCACAATAGGGTCTTACCCCAACAATGGAAGGGGGTAAAAAGGAGTATCACACTCACCTCTGATGGTTGTGCCAGTCACAACCACTATATATGCATTTAAGAATCCGGGTCCAGGCAGCAGCCCCAAGGAAAGCTGATAACAGAGTAATAGAGGAAGGGTCTAAAATCCGCGCCAAGGACTCAATGGATCCAATGAAGAGATTAATGCTTCTTTTAATATCATGCACAGGTCTACGCGTTTCAGCAGTCGCAGCTCCCTTCAAGACTCCTGAAACGCGTAGACCTGTGTATGATATTAAAAGAAGCATTAATCTCTTCATTGGATCCATTGAGTCCTTGGCGCGGATTTTAGACCCTTCCTCTGTTCATCCAATAGGTGGCACTTGAGTTCAAGTCTTCGACATATGCAATAGCCACTTCAAATTCCCAAAGGGAGCATTTGCAACAAGTCTCATTATGCAGGCTTGGCACTCTTCATAAGGCGAAATGTTACCAATTATAAGCTCTTTATAGCTTTATGTATTGATGTAACATTGATGCAATAACAATATTATTCTTTTGCAGAGGTTGTCTTGAACTATATGGACAGCTATTCAAGTCAGTTACAAAAAAATGACATCTTGAAGACAAAGACGAGCTTAAATCTGTAAGACACTAAATGAGAAGTGAAGCAGCAGCTGTGCTAGGAAGTAAACAATGAACACTTATACAGTGTTTGAAGTACCAAGCTTTAGAGTCATAGCAAGATAACTAGAAGAAAGCTATGGCACTTCAAATATGTTGAATGAATGGGATTTTTACAAAAATGGATGTTGACTTCTTTTCTAATTTTCCAGTGACATTTATGTGAAATTAAACTCATACCTATTGATACATTCGCCAACATAAAATAAAACTGTACAAAAACAATTGATATCTAATTTATTTCACATGAGGTGCTCATCCATTGAAAAAGGAGATGTGCAACACAGACAGCAAAATCCACACAAATACAAAAGGATAATACTATGCTGCCCCCTCCCCTGGACAAACGTCAGCACAACTAATAAATGACAAATCTACAGTATTTCAATTTAAAAAAAATAAAAAAAATGTACAGGGGTATAAGGGCTTAAGAAGCTTGTCCTAGAAACTAACAGGAGCAAAGTTGACTTTTCCAGTGGAAAAATATAAGGAACGTTTGCATGAAGCTGCCTGGTCCAAGACTCCAATTTAGCGAGGTGCACCTGAAGGCACAGCGTCTGACAAGCCATCTCATTTACTTCTCTCCTTGCTTTGTTAAAATAAAATAAAAAAAAAAACGCCTTTGCAAGAAACAGTTAAAAATTACTTTTGTGTATAAAAGATTTATATATAAAAAATAAAAAACCAGGAGGGATTTTTCTGACTAAAATGGATAAAAGCAAGTTGAGATGAAAGAGGATTGCAGCACAGGAAGGTCAATGTCCAAGTGCTTGATCAGAGACATATCTGGAGGGAGACGCCCCTAGATTGCACTCTGGAAGAGAAATTAAAAAAAAAAAAAAAGTATATATACACACACACACACACACACACACACATTATAATTACAACTAGGAGCCCTGCCCCTCTGGATCTAAACCGCCCTCTGTGTCTTCATCATTGTAGATATTTTCTGCCTGCAAAAACAAAAAAAAAAAAAAAAAAAGGGACATACTAGCTGTAGCATCTGTTAATTCCATTTCATTGCACATAACTTACATAAGCAATATGATTTTTTTATCACATCGATTAAATGTAGCAAATGCTAGTACGAAGTGACCAAGAGCAAGGACCATCTAGAATTGTTGCCTAATGGTCATCAGCCCTCATCAGCTAGCCATAAAAAAGATACAAAACAGGCCTCAATACTATTCTTTAAAGGGAATCTGTCACTAAGCTTTTAACATTAATTTGAGAGCAGCTTAACGTAGGGGCAGAGTTCCTGATTCCAGTGGTGTCTCACTTACTGGACTGCTTAGTGTAGTTTTGATTAATCAGCAGGAGATCATCATTAGAGAACTATTTGTCGTGCTGCTGGTAGTCCAGCATATTCATGAGCTCTGCATAACTGCTAGATCTGCAACAGAGAAAACATTGATTTTTATCAAAATGACAGTAAACAGCTCAGTAAGTGACACATCACTGGAATCAGGGTCTCTGCCCCTACATCATGCTGCTCAGATGGTGGAGTAAAAACCTGGTGACAGATTCCCTTTAATGAGATTAGAGTTCCCATAGTACATTTTGTCTGAAATGGTCTGCATGGCTATAACCATTGATACCAGCTAAACATGCAAAAGACGTATCGACTTTTCAATTGTTTATTATCAAACAAATGTAGTCACTTAAAAAATTAACCCCTTAATGACTGGGCAATTTTCTCCTCCCCTTCTTCCAAGAGCCAAACACTTATTTTTCTGTCAATATAGCCACGAGAGCTTGTTTTTTGCCAGACAACTTGTACTTTTGAATGATACCATCTATTCTAATCATATGATTAACTACCAAGGGGGAGGGGGGAAATTTCCAAGTGTAGCAAAATAAAAATATTGATTCACTTATACAGCGCCATTGATGCCATAGCACTTTACATACACCAGCACAACAGCAACACTGTGTCCATTGGGGCTCAAAATCTAAATGTACCGTATTTTTAGGACTATAAGACGCACCGTGGTTTTAGAGGAGGAAAATAGGAAAATAAAATTTTAAGCAAAAAATGTGGTTATGACAAACTGTTATGCGGCGAGGATCTGCTGCTGACACTATTATGCGGGTAATGTCCCCAAATTCTCTAAGTTACCCCATCTGATAATGATCCTCCTGCCTTGTATATGATCCCCATCCTTGTATACATGTCCCTCATCATGATATATACCCAACCCCATCCTGTTATATACCCCCATCCTGCTCATAATATACCCCCATCCTGCTATATGGCCTGTATCCTATGGCACAGAAAATAAACGTTTATACTCACTTTCCTCACTCCCTGCAGCATCAATCATCTTCCTCTGTGTCAGCAGCAGCACCGCTGACCTGTGTGGAGCCGTTCCCCTGCAGCATGGCGAGGTCCTCCCGTCTGCCGGCCGCTGATGTGTGTAGAGGCTAGCAGTGCGCACAGGAAGATGTCATCTCTGTGCTCACTGCTCTCTACACAGATCAGCGGCCGGCAGACAGGAGGACATCGCGATGCTGCAGGGGAACGGTGAGTATACCGTACTTATTATTCACTGCCCCCCGCGCTGATGAGGATACGCGGGAAGCAGTGAATACAGCCGCACATGATCACTCCAGGCTGTAGTTGCCAGGGGTGATCATGCGGGCTGGCTGTTAATTATGCACACATTCCCCGCCCATCATCCCGCCCACCTGTCAGCGCTGGCTTCAGCGCTGAGAGATGATGGGCGGGATGATGGGCGCGCATATGAAATGAGCGGGTCCACGTGGTCACGGCAGGCGCTGCTACAGCCTGCTCGTGCCCCCGATGACCCGCTCCACCGCAGCACCCTCATTCACCGCAGCCCTACAATCAGACTATAAGACGCACCCCCCACTTTCCCCCAACATTTGGGGGGTAAAAAAAGTGTGTCTTATAGTCCGAAAAATACGGTAATTAGAAATAGCTAATTTTTTTGGTAATGTCGTAATTTTCCAAGTAGTCAATTTTTGGGATATGGAGCGGTGTGAGGGATTATTTACACTTAATGCCAGTGTTTTTAATTAACTAATTTTGGGGTAGATAGGATTATCATGTGTTATTCCATTTTTTTTGTGTTCCAGTGGCTGGAAAAAAAACAATTTGGGCTTTTGATTTTTTCTCGTTACTCAGTTTACTGATATATCAAACCCTTTCGAATGCATAGATATTAAAATGTGTAGTTGCAATTTTTTTTTACTGATTTTTAATGTAGTAAAAGGGAAGCAAAATTATTATTATTTATTTTTTTTTTTTTACTTGTCACCATTTGTTAGTCCCCTTAGGGGACTTGAATCAGTGACCATCCAATCACTTGTGCCCTATACAGCAATGCCACAATATAACTAAATATAGCAAAAATCACAGTCTCTTAAGAACGCCAGCCACGAGCTTGTTTTCACAGGCGTACCATCATGACAGACACTCTTGCTGTCACAGCATCCCATTGGTATCCCGCAATCACATCGTGGGAGCGCCGATGAGGCATTAGAACAGAGCGCCCTCTGCCGGAGTGCATTTAAGGCAGGGAGCTAACATGACGTAACTGTATGTCATATGTAGTTAATAAAGATCTAAAACTTACCATCTGCCAAACTTGCATAATATTGTCTTCAGATACTGAACATATAACCCAAGGCTCATTAGGATTCCATGAAAAATCAGAAATCTTTGCAGTATGGCCTCCATGAATAAACTAAAAGGAAATCAAGAAAAAAAAATGAAAACAAAAAAACAAAATTTACACTGGGCTGTGTCAATATTCTAGCATATACAGTGTCCATACCAACAACTCAGGGGGGCCATCTTCTGCATCCTCTGAAGATTGTTCTTCTCCAATTTTACTTTTAAAAGTGAGAAAAAATAAATAAATATAAATAAAAATAAAACAGTATGAAGTGAACCTCATCCAAAGTTGCAGCGTTACAGAAAACAGTGGTTGAACTGTTATTCATTGAAAAGCCTACATATAAAAATCAGATATTGCAATATCAACATTAATGGCAATTGCCGATAGTGAAGTTTCGTAATTCACTCTCCTGGAGCTCCCTTGTCATATGTTTACAAGTATGTAGGCTAGTCATTTAGAGATTACAATTAGGCCAGGGTCACAAAGGGACTAATGCGATCCTCGCATGACACTCGGCTCACGCTGGCAGCACAGCGGGAGCCGAATGTCACTGCGACTGAGGTCCGATCATGCAATCAGGCCAGCGCTGAGGAGGGGAGGGAGGGATTTTATCTCCCTCTCTCCTCCGTTGCCGGCTATTGCCATTCTCGCCCTTCACTCGTAGTACACCGGTGTACTGCAAGTGCAGTGCGATCCTTCTCTCGCCCCATACACTTGAATGGGTGCGAGAGAAAGAGTCTCCCATTACAATCGCAGCATGCTGCGATTGTTTTCTCGGTCCGATTGGGGACGAGAAAATAATCGCTCATGGGTGCTGACACAGATTAATATTGGTCCGAGTGAAATGCCATGTTTTATCACATTCCACTCGCTCCGATTTTCATGCCGTGTGTCTTAGGCCTAAGGTCGCTTTCACAAATCAGTTTGACATCAGGCGCAAAAATATGAAAAATGGATCCGGAATCTGTTGCGGCTGGATGCGTTTTTTCCCCCTATAGACTTTAGCGCAGGATGGCCTTGCGTTCCATCCAGTTTTCGCCGGCAAAATTTGCTTGTCCGGTGGCCGGATGGAACGTTGAAGTGAACGTTTTTTTGGCAGCCTATGGACGCCGGATCCGGCATCATCCGTCATATGCCGGAATCCGGTGCCGTTTTTTTTCAACTAAGCATGCTCAGTATCAAAACGGATCCGTCGAAAAACGGAAGAAACGGATGGAGAAAATTGATGCAACGGATCTGTTTTTTCGACGGATTGTGCCTCATGGCAAAAAAACTGATGTGTGCACTTAGAGTACCGTCACACTTCAGCGACGCTCTAGCGATCCTACCAGCGATCTGACCTGGTCAGGATCGCTGGTGCATCGCTACATGGTCGCTGGTGAGCTGTCAATCAGGCAGATCTCACCAGCCCCGAACGACGCGTGGAAGCGATGCTGCGCTTGGTAAACTAAGGTAAATATCGGGTAACCAAGTGCTTGGTTACCCGATATTTACCTTGGTTACCAGCGCACACCGCTTAGCGCTGGCTCCCTGCACTCGTAGCCAGAGTACACATCGGGTTAATAAGCAAACCGCTTTGCTTATTTACCCGATGTGTACTCCGGCTACGTGAGCAGGGAGGCGGCACTGGCAGCCTGAGAGCGGCGTACGCTAGTAACCAAGGTAAATATCGGGTAACCAAGCAAAGTGCTTTGCTTGGTTACCCGATATTTATCTTGGTTACAGCTTACCGGAGGCTGCCAGAAGCCAGCTCCCTGCACATTCAGATCGTTGCTCTCTCGCTGTCAAACACAGCGATGTGTGCTTCACAGCGGGAGATCAATGTCCAAAAAATGAACCAGCACTGTGTGTAACAAGCAGCGATTTCACAGCAGGGGCCAGATCACTGCGCAGTGTCACACACAGCAAGATCGCTAATGAGGTCACTGGTGCGTCACAAAAAACATAACTCGGCAGCGATCTCGCTATGTGAGAAGTACCTCTTAGCCTAAGCGAATAAATCTGCACAAATCCAAAATGCAACATAACAGTATAATGCTCCGGAGTATTCAGTGAGTAACTTTTTCCCTATTGTCTAATTTCCTAATCTATTACCTTGATTACAATACACACACTTCAACATTACCTGAATGCAAATTCAACTTTATAAAAATCACATTTGAACTGGATGGTAAGCAAGTGTTAAAGAAGGTCTACAATTTACCTTAAATCCCAGACATTCAGCCTCCGGTCAGTACCGCTGGATGCCAGAATAGTTTCATTATGTGGGGACCATTGTACCTGTAGGTAAAATTAAGATGCTGTGATTACATATCCTGCAAACTCAAAACAAAAACAGCATTAGGAGGCTCAGGCCACGAATCATTAACACTGGCATTATGCACATTAGTCAGAACGGGGAAGCTGGAATAAAATGTGCCAATTCATTAAAAGATGCAAGCCCCTTAATCATTCTACACCTACCATGCACCTCTGGAGGAACGTACAGAACATTGCAGGAGTGAGTTATATCAAAGTAGTGTGACTTTTCATAAATTTCAAGGCGTGCTTATCCATGCCATGTCCTGCCCATATTAACCAGGAGTAGCAAGAAAATGACAAAAAGCCACAATATTTTTGGGCGTAGCACGAACCTTTTTGCAACTTGTGTATGTTATGTGGATGCATTCATGAACTGGCCCTTCGGTTTTTATTACATAGTATTGGCGTACATACAGATGAAAAATTATGTTACATTTGGATTCAAGAAGTCCTGATGAACAACAAATCATAGTCAGGGTTACCTAGCAGAACTAGGGAGGAAATACTACTGTATAAGTACAAACTGCCCATTGGTATACTAGGAAAATTACCTGGAAAATTTCATCTTTATGGGACTCAAAGGAATGTAACTTTAATTTCAGGTTACGCAGATCCCACAATGCCACAGTCTATCAATAGAGAAAAGGTGAACAATAATTAGTAGAAATGTATGAAATCCAAAAGAACAGACGTTATATCGCAGGCTACCCGCTCTGTGGCTTGCTCTGATCAGGTTCTAGATTACAATACTTCAGAAGTGGGCAACTCCCTTTACTATTTGTATGAATTACTAATCATCAAGTGAAGTTGTACTTGCATCCAAACACATCACAATTTGAGCAATTTCATCCAAGAAGACAATCCCTCTTAAAAGGGTGGTTCACCCATATTTTTTAGATCGATATTATATTGAGAAACAAGGATTCTCTCAAATACCTTATGTTGACAATAGTGCCTGAGAGGCGCTATTGCAGACCGCTGTTCCCCGTCCAGTGACGTCACGTCAAGTTCCGCACACGTCACATCCCTGCGGCCGGCTCCAGCCTTCCTGAGTCACTGGGCTGTGGATGGTGTTTCACCGCTTGTCACAGCTCAGCTCGTCTCCTGCTTGCAGCACTTTGAGTGAGGGAGCTGATGGTCAGTGATGAGCGATGAACCACCACCCACAGCTCATCACTCACGGACACTGCGGCCGGCCGCGGTGTCGGGAACTTGACGTGACGTCAACGGATCCCCAAGGTCACGGAGGCCGGGGGTCACGGAGCAGGGAACAGCGGTCTGCAATAGCGCCTCTCACAGGCACTATTGCCAGCATAAGGTATTTGAGAGAAACATTGTTTCTCAATAGAATATCGATCTAGACAATAAAAAATATGGGTGAACCACCCCTTTAAGTCAGTTAGGATCACTACTTAATGTTACAGAATGTGAAATGTCGGACTACTACCACCATGTTTCCCTGAATATAAGACCAGGGCTTATACTCTTATAGTTTGAAAAATGTACAGGGCTTATTTCAGGGGGTGTCATATTTGAGCACCCAATACCTTCTGTATTATTGCCCAAGGATTGCCCCACAAACCTGGGTATCTCTCCTGAGCCGACAATGACAGGTACATAGAAATACACACGGTCACTCTCAGATCAGGAGTGCTGCCGAGGATTACAGTGAGAACGTGATGGTTAAATAAGTGAATGAATATGGGGTCCTGCTGCTGCTTTGAATAGCAATGACTTTCTACCAGTGGAAAGTGCAGACCACAGAGCAGCCTGTACTGGATCCTGTTAAAAGGGAACCAGTCAGGTCTCCTATGTCCTCCAACCCAGCAGCATTCATACCTGTGTGCCCAAATTCCCTGCGTAACGTTATTCACCAATATGAATGATTAGAATATTAAACAAAAAAGAAGGGAATTTTGTTACTTACCGTAAATTCCTTTTCTTCTAGCTCTTATTGGGAGACCCAGACGATTGGGGTATAGCTACTGCCCTCCGGAGGCCACACAAAGCACTACACTAAAAAGTGCAAGGCCCCTCCCCTTCTGGCTATACCCCCCCGTGGTATCACGGGTTCTCCAGTTTTAGTGCCAAAGCAAGAAGGAGGAAGCCAATAACTGGTTTAAACAAATTAACTCCGAATAACGTCGGAGAACTGAAAAACCGTTCAACATGAACAACATGTGTACCCGCAAACAACAAAAAAATCCCGAAGGACAACAGGGCGGGTGCTGGGTCTCCCAATAAGAGCTAGAAGAAAAGGAATTTACGGTAAGTAACAAAATTCCCTTCTTCTTCAGCGCTCTATTGGGAGACCCAGACGATTGGGACGTCCAAAAGCTGTCCCTGGGTGGGTAAAGAGATACCTCATGTTAGAGCTGCAAAACAGCCCTCCCCTACGGGGATGTCACTGCCGCCTGCAGGACTCTTCTACCTAAGCTGGCATCCGCCGAAGCATAGGTATGCACCTGATAATGTTTGGTGAAAGTGTGCAGACTCGACCAGGTAGCTGCCTGGCACACCTGTTGAGCCGAAGCCTGGTGTCGCAAAGCCCAGGACGCACCCACAGCTCTGGTTGAGTGGGCTTTCAGCCCTGAAGGAACCGGCAGCCCAGCAGAACGGTAGGCTTCCAGAATTGGTTCTTTGATCCATCGAGCCAGGGTGGCTTTAGAAGCCTGCGACCCCTTGCGCTGGCCAGCGACAAGGACAAAAAGTGCATCTGAACGGCGGATAGGCGCCGTGCGAGAAATATAGATTCTGAGTGCTCTCACCAGATCTAGCAAACGTAAGTCTTTCTCATACCGGTGAACCGGCTGAGGACAAAAGGAAGGCAAGGATATATCCTGATTAAGATGAAACGAGGATACGACCTTAGGGAGAAACTCCGGAATGGGGCGCAGCACTACCTTGTCCTGGTGGAACACCAGGAAGGGAGCCTTGGATGACAGAGCTGCCAGCTCAGACACTCGCCGAAGCGATGTGATCGCAACAAGAAACGCCACTTTCTGTGACAGGCGAGAAAAGGAAACGTCCCTTAGAGGCTCGAAGGGCGGCTTTTGCAGAGCAACTAGTACTCTGTTCAGATCCCATGGATCTAACGGCCGCTTGTACGGGGGCACAATATGACAGACCCCCTGTAGGAACGTGCGCACCTTAGGAAGACGTGCTAGACGCTTCTGAAAAAACACAGATAGTGCCGAGACTTGCCCTTTAAGGGAGCTGAGCGACAATCCCTTTTCCAACCCCGATTGCAGGAAGGAAAGAAAGGTGGGCAATGCAAATGGCCAAGGGGATACTCTCTGTGCAGAGCACCAGGATAAGAAAATCTTCCACGTTCTGTGGTAGATCTTAGCAGACGTTGACTTCCTAGCTTGTCTCATTGTGGCTACGACTCCTTGAGATAATCCTGCGGACGCTAGGATCCAGGACTCAATGGCCACACAGTCAGGTTCAGGGCCGCAGAATTCTGATGGAAAAACGGCCCTTGGGACAGTAAGTCTGGTCGGTCTGGCAGTGACCATGGTCGACCGACCGTGAGATGCCACAGATCCGGATACCACGATCTCCTCGGCCAGTCTGGGGCGACGAGTATGACGCGGCTGCAATCGGATCTGATCTTGCGTAACACTCTGGGCAAGAGTGCCAGAGGTGGGAAGACGTATGGGAGCCGGAACTGCGACCAATCTTGAACTAATGCGTCTGCCGCCAGAGCTCTTTGATCGCGCGACCTCGCCATGAATGCCGGGACCTTGTTGTTGTGCCGGGACGCCATTAGGTCGACGTCCGGCACTCCCCATCGGCGACAGATTTCCTGAAACACGTCCGGGTGAAGGGACCACTCCCCTGCGTCCATGCCCTGGCGACTGAGGAAGTCTGCTTCCCAATTTTCTACGCCTGGGATGTGAACCGCGGATATGGTGGATGCTGTGTCCTCCACCCACATTAGAATGCGCCGGACTTCTTGGAACGCTTGCCGACTGCGCGTCCCTCCTTGGTGGTTGATGTATGCCACCGCTGTGGAGTTGTCCGACTGGATTCGGATCTGCTTTCCTTCCAGCCACTGTTGGAAGGCCAGTAGGGCAAGATACACTGCCCTGATTTCCAGAACATTGATCTGAAGGGTGGACTCCTGCGGAGTCCACGTCCCCTGGGCCCTGTGGTGGAGAAACACTGCTCCCCACCCTGACAGACTCGCATCTGTCGTGACCACTGCCCAGGATGGGGGCAGGGAGGATCTTCCCTGAGACAATGAGGTGGGAAGGAGCCACCATTGTAGAGAGTCCTTGGCCGTCTGGGAAAGAGAGACTTTCCTGTCCAGGGACGTTGACTTCCCGTCCCATTGGCGGAGAATGTCCCATTGAAGTGGGCGCAGATGAAACTGCGCAAAGGGAACTGCTTCCATGGCTGCCACCATCTTCCCGAGGAAGTGCATGAGGCGCCGAAAGGGGTGCGACTGGCCTTGAAGGAGGGATTGCACCCCTGTCTGTAGGGACCGCTGCTTGTTCAGCGGAAGCTTCACTCTCGCTGCTCGAGTATGAAACTCCATGCCAAGATACGTTAGCGACTGTGACGGTGACAGATTCGACTTTGGAAAGTTGATGATCCATCCGAACGTCTGTAGAGTCTCCAGCGTAGCATGTAGACTGAGTTGGCATGCCTCTTGAGAGGGTGCCTTGACAAGTAGATCGTCTAGGTAAGGGATCACCGAGTGTCCCTGAGAGTGCAAGACTGCTACCACCGCCGCCATGACTTTGGTGAAGACCCGGGGGGCTGTCGCCAGACCGAATGGCAGAGCTACGAACTGAAGATGGTCGTTTCCTATCACAAAACGTAGAAAACGTTGATGTTCTGTAGCAATTGGCACGTGGAGATAAGCATCTTTGATGTCTATTGAGGCAAGGAAGTCTCCTTGAGACATTGAGGCAACGACAGAGCGGAGGGTTTCCATCCGGAACCGTCTGGCGTGCACATGTTTGTTGAGCAGCTTTAGATCCAGAACAGGACGGAACAAGCCGTCCTTTTTTGGAACCACAAAGAGATTTGAGTAAAACCCTCGCCCTTGTTCCTGAGGCGGTACAGGAACCACTACTCCTTCCGCTCTTAGGGAGTCCACCGCCTGCAGCAGGGCATCTGTTCGGTCTGGATGTGGGGAGGTTCTGAAGAACCGAGCTGGAGGACGAGAACTGAACTCGATTCTGTACCCGCGAGACAAAATGTTTGTCACCCACCGGTCTTTGACCTGTGACATCCAAATGTCGGAAAAGCGGGAGAGCCTGCCCCCGACCGGAGATGCGGAGGGGGGGGGCTGGAAGTCATGAGGTAGCCGCTTTGGAAGCGGTTCCTCCATTTGCTTTCTTGGGGCGTGCGTGAGCCCGCCAGGAATCTGAGACTCTTTGCGTCCTCTGCGTCCCTTTGGACGAGGAGAATTGTGTCTTGCCCGAACCTCGAAAGGACTGAAACCTCTGCTGCCATTTTTTCTGCTGAGGTTTGCTTGATCTGGGCTGGGGTAAGGAAGAGTCTTTACCCTTGGACTGTTTAATGATGTCAGCCAATGGCTCGCCAAACAGTCTATCTCTAGATAAAGGCAAGCTGGTTAAACATTTTTTGGAACCAGCATCTGCTTTCCAGTCCTTTAACCACAAGGCTCTGCGCAAAACTACCGAATTGGCGGACGCCATTGAGGTGCGGCTGGTAGATTCTAGGACCGCATTGATAGCGTAAGACGCAAACGCAGACATCTGCGAGGTAAGGGACGCCACTTGCGGCACCGCTGGATGTATGATAGCATCCACTTTTGCTAAACCAGCTGAAATAGCTTGGAGTGCCCATACGGCTGCGAATGCTGGAGCAAACGACGCGCCGATAGCTTCATAGACAGATTTTAACCAAAGGTCCATCTGTCTGTCATTGGCATCCTTAAGTGAAGCGCCATCCTCCACTGCAACTATGGATCTAGCTGCAAGTTTGGAAATCGGGGGGTCTACTTTTGGACACTGGGTCCAGCGCTTGACCACATCAGGGGGGAAAGGAAAACGTGTATCCTTAGAACGTTTAGAGAAACGCCTTTCTGGATGAGCGTCGTGTTTCTGGATTGACTCTCTGAAGTCAGAGTGATCCAAGAAAGCACTCAATTTACGCTTGGGATAGAGGAAACGAAACTTCTCCTGCTCTGCAGCTGCCTCCTCTGCAGAAGGAGCTGGGGGAGAAATATCCAACAGTCTATTGATGGCTGAGATAAGCTCGTTTACCATGGCGTCCCCATCCGGGGTATCCAGATTGAGAGGGGTTCCAGGATAAGACTCCTGATCACTCTCTTCAGACGCATCACAGGGCGACTGATTGCGCTGAGACCCTGAGCAGTGTGATGACGTTGAGGGTCTTTCCCAGCGAGCTCGCTTAGGGTGGCTGGGGCTATCATCTGAGTCATAATACTCAGCCTGGGAAGCCGGGGACCCCCTTGCAGTCTGGATTAATTCCAACTGAGGGGGATTAGAGGACAGAGACCTCGCCGTGTCCATAGACTGAGCCCCAGTCATGGATTGCAAAGTTTCAAGGATTTTTGCCATAGTCACAGACATTCCATCAGCAAAAACTGCAAAGTCTGTCCCTGACACCGGGGCAGGACTTACAAGCGTCTCAGCCTGGGTCACTACCCCTCCGGACTCCGGCTGGCGAAGCAGCACCGGATCTGAGCATTGCACACAATGGGGGTCTTTGGAACCTGCTGGTAGAGCAGCCCCACATGCAGCACACGCAGTGTACACAGCCCTAGCCTTGGCAGCCTTGCGTTTTGTGGATGACATGTTGCTGCCTCCTCAGAGCGATCTGGGGTATCCAGCCAGGAAGCGACCTCACAGTGCAAGAAATAAATAAATATATATATATATATATATATCTGGTGACACAGTACACCAATGCACACTGAGGCACTAGAGGGGCCAGCTGAAATGCCGCTTACCGCCCGCTTAAGAGCGGGTGTGTGGTCTCCAAAAGCCCCCTAGTCCAGGTCTCCCAGAGCCTTGCGTCCTTCCTCTAGCCAGACTGCATGTAATGGCTGCCGGCGTCCTGGGAGAGGAGGGGGGGCGGGCCCTGGGCGTTCCTGACTAAGAGCGGGAAGCCTGCTTCCCTCTGTGCCTAGTGAGAGGGCTGGAGCATGTAAATCAGGCTCCAGCCCTCGTCTCTGCTGCGAAACAGCGTCTCTCCCCTACCCTGATTGACAGGGTGGGGGCGGGAACGAAGCGGAGCTAGGCCGCAAAAGCCGGGGACTGGATTTATAAACGCCGCCGCCGTAAAAGCGCGGTCGGCGTGTCCCCGGCGCACTACAAGTCACAGCAGCGCCGCCGGTCCAGTGGGGGTCGGCGCTGCGTTCCCACAACACAAAGTCCCCCAGTAAACTGTAGGAACACTAACTCCAACGTTACGGTCCCCGGCGCACTACAACACCCAGCCAGCCCGGAGTGTGTCTGTGCCTGCCGGGGACACAGAGTACCTGTATGATGCAGGGCCATGTCCCTGATTGTACTCCTGCTCCGTATCCATCAGGTGCTATGGGTCTGTGGATGGAGCCCGGCGTCAGAGCTTAGAGGCCGGCAGGATCCCACTTCCACAGAGCCGTACAAGGGGATGTGGAAGGAAAACAGCATGTGGGGCTCCAGCCCCTGTACCAGCAATAGGTACCTCAACCTTACAACACCATCCACGGGTGAGAAGGGAGCATGCTGGGGGCCCTATATGGGCCCTCTTTTCTTCCATCCGAAAGTCAGCAGCTACTGCTGACTAAAATCTGTGGAGCCATGCGTGGATGTCTGACCTCCTTCGCACAAAGCTTGAAAACTGGAGAACCCGTGATACCACGGGGGGGTATAGCCAGAAGGGGAGGGGCCTTGCACTTTTTAGTGTAGTGCTTTGTGTGGCCTCCGGAGGGCAGTAGCTATACCCCAATCGTCTGGGTCTCCCAATAGAGCGCTGAAGAAAACAAAACAATTCTTATAAACCTTGCTTTCTCTATGCCAATTAGGCCTTTGACTTGTCGCAGGGGCTTTAGTTGCCCAGATTAGTTGGCCCTTTTTCCATGTCAACACACCACTGTAGGTCTGATAACATGATTTCCACCAGCTCCTGAAAATCTCACATGCATGGGGCTCATTCTGGCACTATCAGTGTGCCTTTGAAGGTGGGTGTGCGCTTCCCGGCTTCATTCATTAGGCACACTGTGCATGACCGGGAAGTTCAGGAGACGTGTATGAGCTGTCTTCTGAACCTCCGGTCATGTGTAGAGCTCCTATTGGAGGCCGGGAAGTGTTCACCCTGCTTCTGAGGTGCAGTGATGAGGCCACACGTATGCACGAGATTTCCAGGAGCTAGCGATGATGACAGCTAGTGGAAATCATGTTATCACGTCCACAGGGGCATGATAACATAGCCCTATTTCTAGGCCTAGGGAACTAAAACCCCTGTGACTAGTCACAGGCATTAATTAGCTTAGGGAAAGCAAGGTTTTTGGAAAAAGAAAAAAAAAAAATTATCATATTAGTGAATAACATTATACAGGGCAGGTTAGGGAGGGACTTTGGGCATACAGGTATGAAAGCTGTTGGGTTGGAGGGAACAGGAGACCTGACAGGTTCCCTCCAAGTGCCAGGAGGAGATTATAACCTCCTGGGTCTTAACATAGCAAGCCACTGGAAATCTTCAATTTGCTCCAACAACCATATTTTTACACAAGTACATTTGTTACATACAATTACACTTTCTCCACAGGACATTCCTTTTAATTTGTGTACAGTATCCAATGAAGGAGCAGTCATTTCAGTAAGTGATTAGATGTGTTATCAGAAAATGACCCATTTCCTTTAAATGATTGTCGTTCTGGTATTTTAGATTAACTTCCTGTTCTTTCAGGAAATGCACATGTACAGAGAGAAAGAGGCAGACTTTAAAAGGGGTATTCCCATCTCCAAGATCCTAACCCAATATGTAGTAGGTATAATACAAGCAATTAGCTTTGCAATTGCACTCGTGGTCTTCGGCACCTTGTAGCTCATCTCTGCAGGCTCTGACCTTTGATAGAGGAGAACTGATGCAATAAGTGCAGAAAAGCAATTGTCTCCCCTGACAATCAAGCAGCAAGAGCAGCCCCGATGGTGTGAAACTGAGGAAGAAAGTACCACGCACACTAAATTTGCATAATAGACTAACTTCTGTGTAACAGCACTGAAGGGTGATTAAATAGGTATTGTTGGACATATTTCACTCTAATCTATCCCATACTACCACTAGATTCTTAAAGTTTAACAGATTTCATTTAACAAAAAAAATAAATAAAAAATTAAAACCTGTCTTTTTTAACAATATTACCCTTAAGCCATTTTGCCACTAAACAGTAAATCTAAGCATATTTACGGAGATCAGTTCACTGGGCTGTTTGCTGCATATTTTATAAAATCACATTTATCTGCTGCAAAGCTACGAGCTCTCTGAATACTGAGCTCTGTATAACCCCGCCCACACCACTGATTGGCAGCTTTCTGTGTACACACGCATAAAGCTGCCAGTCAGTGGTGGGGACAGAGTTTTTCGGACCATAAGACGCACCCTGGTTTTAGAGGAGGAAAATAAAATTTAAGGAAAAAAATGTGGTCATGACACTTATGGGGCGAGGATCTGCTGCTGACACTTATGGGGGTAATGTCCCCAAATTCTCTAACTAAAGGTACCCCATCCTGGTAATGATCCTCCTGCCTTGTATATATGTCCCTCATCCTGGAATATATTCCCATCGTGGTATATATTCCCATCCTGCTATATACCGCCATCCTGGTATATATTGCCATCCTGCTATATACCGCCATCGTGGTATATCCCCCATCCTACTACATAGCGCCATCCTGGTATATGCCCTTATCCTGCTATATGCCCCCATCCATCCTGCTATATACCCCCATCCTGCTAAATGGCCTGTATCCTGTGGCACCCAAAAAAAAAAAAAAAAAAAAAGTTTATACTCATCTTTCCTCGCTCCATGCAGCATCACTTCTCCTCCTGTCAGTGCCAGCAGAAGCGCCGCTGGAGTGTGGACCCATCACCGTTGTCTGCAGCATCGCTCGTCCTCCTGTCTGCCTGTCAGCTGACCAGTGTGGAGACTAGCAGTGCGCACAGCGATGACATCTCTACACAGATCAGCTGGCCAGCAGAAATGAGGAGATTGTGATGCTGCAGACAACGGTGACGGGTGAGTATACTGATTTACTGCACCCCGCGCTGATGATGCACGGGGTGCAGTTAATACAGCCGTACATGATCACTCCAGGCTGTAGCTGCCAGGGGTGATCATGCAGGCGGCTGTTAATTATGCGCGCCTCCCCCACCCACCTGTCAGCGCCGGCTTCAGCGCTGAGGGATCATGGGCGGAAGGATGGGGGTGCATATTAAATGAGCAGGCCCACGTGGTCAAGGCAGGCTGCTACAGCCTGCTTGTGCCGCGGATGACCCGCTCCACCGCAGCACCCTCATTCCCCGCAGCCACAGACTATAAGGCGCACCCCCCACTTTCCCCCAACATTTTGGGGAAGGGGGGTGAGTGTCTTACAGTCCGAAAAATACAGTATATGGCAGCAGGTTTACTCGTTTTCTAGTCACTCTTCTGCTGATAAAAAACTTAGGACCCCTTGAATTTCGAGAATTAAATGAAATTAAAGCTGTACACATTTATGGGTAAAACTGCTTGTAGAATGTCCAAAGTAAATATCCAAAACAACATTGTTAAAGGGTTTTTTCTGGCTATAACTTTATCCTCTATGTGGTTTTTGAATATTATGTCCTTTTGCTGAAATTTGTCTTCTATGCGCCTGCCCTGGGTTAAAATAAGTTATAGCTGCTGCCCCCCATAGATCCCGTGCTGACTTTCTCCTGCAGTTCCAGCCTTAGGCACGTGCATGCTAGTCAAGATGTCAACACAATAGCCAGTAAACGAAGACCAAAAACCATGGCAAGCACATGAGTAACAGGTGATTTTTTTTAGGACAGCGCATGCGCATTGAAGCAGAGAAGGTAAAAAAGGTAGAACATATGACTAACACTATGCATTTCTCAATGTCTAACCCTTTGTAAGCAAATTTACAATTTAAAAAAGGGGCAACAAAAAACAAATGCCTCCAATTAGAAATGTAGTAGAATTCTTCTGGTTCACTATGTCGCTTATATCATGTTCAGGCAATTGCAGGACCTTAGGTGTCCATGGTCAGGACCACTAGCAACAAAGGTCCTGCAATGCCCTGCACATGAGGTTTTCTCTGCTGCAGACTTGTGACAGGTTCTGTCAGAGACTCACTATCTTGTGAGACTGTTAATGAAATGGATTCCCTTTCCTTTGGGAAGGAGAGGGTTAATGTCAGTCTACCTTCCAGCAGCTCCTGACTCCTGGTCAGGTGTTCCCGGTTGGGGCTACGCCCATATTCTATAAATACCCTCTACTTCCAGAGGGTGCGGGTTATTTTCATTTATTTGGAATCTTGGCCATAAGGAGAAAGGAGCTCAATTAACCCTCTCTCTGAGACTTGCTTTGTGGGCTGCAGCATTGGTGCTTGCTGCAGCATTTCTAGGTGTGCTGGTTGTACAGTATGGATGTTCCCAAGTAGTCTGTTGTCCTTTCCCCCCCGCTTTCAGGTTGTTCCCCCTTGAGCACTTTTAGTGACCCCTTTTGTGTGTGGCTGCCGAACGTTCGAGTTGTTGTCACCCCTGTCTTGTCTTTGTTGGTAGGGTTGTTCTGTTCTTGTCCCCGGGTAGTGGGTTGTATAAGGGTGGGGGGGGGGGTTTGGTCTTACCATCAGGGACAAGGACAGGAGACAAAGCCTAGGTTGGGGGCCCAGAACTCCCTACCTTCAAGGGTACCTCTGGGTGTTAGGATGAGCACAAGGGCCCCAGCCTTAGGGCCAGTATAGGTTTCCCTGTTCACCCGTGACAGTAAGAGACCGTGACTCAGAAGAACTATACTACATTTCTAATTGGAGGCACTTGTTATTATACCTACTACTTATCTGGATAGGATCCTTGAGATTGAAATAACCCTTTAAATTCTACACCATTTTTAAAATTTGAATTGGCACTGTCCACATGGATTGATTTCGGTTCATTGCAAAAAAAAAAAAAAAAAAAAAAAGTATTAACCCCTTAACGACCCATGACGTACTAGATACGTCATGGATCGTGTGCCGGTAAGCCCCGCCCCTTGCCGCCGGCAGGCGGCGGCGAGACGCGCACATATCAGCTGTTAACAGCTGATGTGTGCCTGCTAGCCGCGGGTGGAATCGCTTCCACCCGCGGCCATTAACCCCTTACATTTCGCTGCCAAAGTCTTGGCAGCGATATGTATATGGGCGCCGCCATGACAGTGACTTACCCCGCCCCCACCGGAAGTCACGTGACATGATCACGTGACTTTCGGCGGTTGCCATGGTAGCACAGGGTCATGTGATGACGCCTGTAGCTAACATGAGTCACTTCCTCTCAATGCCGGAATACAGCCGGCATTGAAAGTGAAGCAGCAAATCTGGAGTTCTCAGCTCTGTAGCTGAGATCTTCAGATAGTGCAGGGCGATCGGATTGCTGATCGCTATAGCCCCCTAGGGGGACTAGTAAAATAAAAAAAAAAGTAAAAAAAAAAGTTTTAAAAAATTAAAAAAAAATAAAAAAACCTAAAAGTTCAAATCACCCCCCTTTCACCCCATTGAAAATTAAAGGGTTAAAAAAATAAAAAATACACACATATTTGGTATCGCCACGTTCAGAAATGCCCGATCTATCAAAATATAAAATCAATGAGTCTGATCAGTAAACGGCGTAGCGGCAAAAAAAATTCCAAACGCCAAAATTACGTTTTTTGGTCGCCGCAGATTTTGCGCAAAATGCAATAACAGGCGATCAAAACGTAGCATCTGTGCAAAAATGGTACCGTTAAGAACGTCAGGTCGAGACGCAAAAAATAAGCCATCACTGAGCCTCAGATCCTGAAAAATGAGAACGCTACAGGTTTTGGAAAATGGCGCAAAACGTGCGCCACGTTTTTTGGACAAGCTTGTGAATTTTTTTTAACCCCTTAGATACAAGTAAACCTATACATGTTTGGTGTCTACAAACTCGCACCGACCTGAGGCATCATACCCACACATCAGTTTTACCATATAGTGAACACGGTGAATAAAATATCCCAAAAACTATTGTACAATCCCACTTTTTTTGCAATTTTTCCGCACTTGGAATTTTTTTGCCGTTTTCCAGTACACTATATGGTAAAACTTATGGTTTAATTTAAAAGTACAACTCGTCCCGCAAAAAACATGCCCTCATATGGCAAGATTGATGGAAAAATAAAAAAGTTACGCCTCTCGGAAGAAGGGGAGCAAAAAACAAAAACGCAAAAACGGAAAGTGCCCGGGGGCTGAAGGGGTTAAGGTGTAGAAAACAGCAAATACTGCAAAACATTAACATATTAAAGCTGTGGTTGCACTTTTTCCCCCACTCCATAATATACACTATACATTCTTTACTAAGTATTACTGTATGAAAAACAATGATTATGTGCTCCAGACAAGAATATATTACCTTGTCTGCAGACCCAGTAGCCAAGATGAACTCACTGTAGGGGTTGAACGAGAGGCAGTTGACCTCAGCTGTGTGAGCATCCACAGAATGGCTAGGTTTGGAGGTATTGTTTGATCGAGTGTCCCATCTTCGATAGACGAAAAACAGAAAGAAAAAAAAACAAATGGGTAAAGGATAAACAACTACAAAACTTATTAAACAGGTTCATATTCCATTGTGGGACCTACCAGGAAAAAGCAAGGCTACTTTTACATGGCAGTATTTTGCATCAGTATTTCTAAGCCAAAATCAGAGGTAGGTCCAAAACACAGAAGACGTGTAGGTTCCACTCCTACACAGACAGATTAAGGTGGAAAGAGGAGGTTGAGAGATCACACACAGGCAGCATCAGTGTTAGGAGAGATGATCACACAGGGACTACATTAGTAAAGGACAAGTAGGAAAGGAATCAAGCTAGGTTAGCATTAGAAAGTTAAGAGGCAGCAGCACGCTGGATTCACCCTAAGGCAACCATGCATTAACCTTTTCCTATCCAATACAATTTCCTGTTTCGCCCATTGAAAACCTATTCTAGGTCGTTATCAGTTATATTTATTCCAGCGTTCGGTAGTGAAAACTGAATATGCTTAAACCCATTGGCAGAAGACGACATTCGTTGCCACCCATCGGCGTCGACCTCCATACCCTCGTCATCTTCGTCGCTGACATCGGTAGAAAAAACGCTTTCAACATCACTCAGTTCCGACTCTACAACTTCACTTCCATTGTCCGAATAGCTCTATTACTACTTTCACTAGTATCGATTACACGCTGCCTTACTTCGTCCGGAATCACGCACTTTCGTTTCGAGATCTCGTAGCCATTTTCACTTGTAAAACCGAAAGGAAACGAAACTGGGTTGGGTCAAAGGTTGTCAAAAAAAAAAAAAAAAAAAAAAAAAAAGATGCAACCATTGGCTGCTGAAAATATCACTATGCGAAGTCCTGCCTACTATGCTTAGAAAAGGGACTTAGGACAGTAAAATGCGTTTGAAATATTGATGTCCTCTGCCAGGGGACAAAGGAGTGTAATGGATTTTGAATGCCCCCCCCCCCGGGGGGACTCAGGATAGGAAAAGGTTAATAGATACAAGGCAAGTTTGAGACATTTACATTACAGGTTAGGAAGAGGAAGTTACAGTATGAAACTTAGTCCAACTCCTGGTAAATTTTAGATTATGTAGAATTCCCCCCCTCCATATCAAGAGTCCATAGTCTGAAGTGTATGCGTCGCTAAAACCGAATATGAAGAATTTTAATGTATTTGTCCATTCATGAAGGAATTATTTTCCATGGCTGGGCTTTACTTTCCTACCATTCTTCTAAGGGACAGAACTTATATTGGCATCCACTTAGCCATATGAAGGCTTGCTTTTGCAATGATCTCTCTTTACTACATTATGTACTGAAGAAAGAAATTTGAAGTGCATTGCAATGGTAGGGAAAATCGCTTATGGCATTCATAGTGCAGAAGAAAAAAAAAAAATAACCTGGCAACATAAATCTGCAGGTCAGTAGGACTATGGCTATGCCAAACATGTATTGGTTTTATCAAGTTTTAGTAGTATAAGGGAAAAAAAACAAAAACAAACCCCAAACAAAATACCAATTTGTTTGACACCATTTCCTGAGACCTATCAGTTTATTTTCCCGTTGATGAAACTATGTAAGGACTTTGTGCGCAAACCTGATCACTCAAACAATTTTTGACTACACAATGTTTTTTGGTGGCGACAGTGAATTTTTTACTTCTCCCGAGTGGCATTTAACGCATGGTTTTAATATTATGATATATCAGACAATTTATATAGACAACTTGATAAAGCAAACAAACACATTATATAAATAGAATGTGAGGGTGGGCGATTTAAACTTTTTTATATTTTTAAAACTTTATACTTGTTTATTTTTTAGTTCCCTTATGGAATTGAACCTGCAAGCAACTGATCATTTAACAGAATCAGTCACCAGGTTTCTGCCACCTAATCTGAAGTCAGCATAATGTAGATAGAGACCCTGATTCCAGCGATGTGTCACTTATTGAGCTGTCTAGAGTAGTTTTGATAAAAATCAATGTTTAAATCAGCAGTAGATTACCCTGTGGAACAAATCAGATATGAGGCTTGATTTTATGTATTAGTCAGTCCTCTGAATCAGAATACATCACTCATTTTTTTTGGAGTGCTCTACTTTTTGAGATAATGTCCAACTGCCCACATATGAATTTGGGATTATTTTTGCTCATCAGCAGTATGAATTATAGAATAAAAAAACGGATTTTTGTGTACTCACCGTAAAATTGTTTTCTCTTAGCCATCATTGGGGGACACAGGACCATAGGAACCTTGGGACCGATCTCCCAATACCATCAACGGGGAGATCTTTGCGCGTTTTCAGGGGGGGCTTATCGCGGCCCGCGGGGGGCGGGGCTTAGCGCCAAAAGAGCACCAAGAAGAAATCAGTGTGCCCCCCCTGCTGTCGGCAGTAAAAAAACGGCGAAAAAGGAGCCTCTGTGGCAGTGTGTCTCCCCCTCCCTCCAGACAGCACACAGCTACCAGTAGATTATCTCTGCAGGAGTCCCTGTAATCAGCAAGGGACTCCCCCCTCCTCCAGCCAGCACGCAGCTAGAGGGAATAAACACCGAGTTTATGAGCCCTGGGAGCCCTCCCCCCGCCACTGTTAGATTATCTCTGCAGGATTCCCTGCAATCAGCAAGGGACTTTCCCCTCCTCCAGCCAGCAAGCAGCTATGGTGGGAATAAAGACTGTAAATTCAGCAGTCCTGGGAGCCTTCCCTGCTCAGTCTTTCTCCCTTTGTCTGGGAAACCAGTCAGGGGGGATCTCACCTTAAGGCTATGTTCGCACGTTGCGTTTTTTACCGCGTTTCTGCAGCGTTTTTGGCAGCAGCGTTTTTGGGCAAAAACGCATGCGTTTTTTGATTTCCAGCAAAGTCTATGGGAAAAGCAGAAATCCTGTCTGCACTTTGCTTTTTTTTCTGCAGCGTTTAATTTGCATATTTGTGGTCAAAAACCATGCTGAAAAAGAAGCAGCATGTCAGTTTTTGCCATTTCTGCAGCGTTTCCTTAACATTGGAGTCAATGAGAAATGGCAAAAAGCAACCAAAATCACAATTCCTGCGTTTTTCATGCTTTTTACCTGCTTTTCAACTGCGTTTTTGGCTCCAAAAACGCATGCTTTTCTGGCCAAAAATTAATGGGTTCTAATGTTCCTTTACACACACATAACCGAAAATTTAAATGTAAAAAAATAATAAACTTTAGCTATTTTTCTGTTAAAATGTGCATAACCACTATTATTACATTAAAATTGATAATTTCCCATATAATTTTATTAAAAGTTAATTTTATACTTTTTTTTCTCTTTTTTCATTCTTTTTGACTAATTCAACTTTATTTCTCAGTGTCTTGATCTCAAAAACGCATCTGCAGAAACGCAGGTGAAAACGCAGGTAAAAAGCAGTAAAAACGCACTAAAAACGCGGTAAAAACGCATGCGTTTTTAGCGCTAAAAAATTGTCAAAAGCCATTTGGTCAAAAACCAAGGGAAGGAAAACGTGCAGAATAAACTGCAGGTACTCCGAAGCAACGTGTGCACATAGCCTAACACTGCCTCAGTCCAGGCAGTGGACACAGCAGGCTGACTCTGCTATTTCCAAATGGAAGTGGAAATAGCAGAGTGGAAATAGAGTCAGCCTGCTCTGTCCGGCCACACAGGTGCAATGTATCAACTCAGAGCCTGCAAAGAGGGGCTGAGGAATTGTGCCTCTGCCCTGGGCTCTGGAAAATCGGTGTCTGTGGGACCCGTCGTCCAGTAAAAGGCAGCCCAGGATCCAGCGTCGCAGGAGGGGGTACGTGGAGGCAACACTCCACGTTCCTGCCCGTTGATGGTATTGGGAGATCGGTCCCAAGGTTCCTATGGTCCTGTGTCCCCCAATGAGGAGTCAGAGAAAGATAGTTTGTAAGGTATGTGACAAATACTTAAATGCACATTGAGTTTTTAAGTATTAACCGCTTCAGGACCACCGACTAAGTATACGTCGGTGCTTGCTGGGCTTTGTGCAGAGCAGACGCATTTTAACAGTCGGCGATCAGGAGGGGATCGTGACCCCCATGCATGCTGCCATCGCCGGGTTTCCAGTCCAGAACGGTAGTTCTGCCCAAAGACATCACCAGGACCTGATTGGATCTGGTTCTGGTGAAGTTAACCCTTTGCAATCATCTATGTGCCACGATCAATATCAATCGTGGCACATAGATGTTTCGGAGGAACAGAGTGCTTCTCTTACCTCTTCCGGCTCTTCTGTATCACGATCATGGGGGATACGAGGGCTGTCATGGCAACTGAAGGTCACGTTATGACCTCCAGGTCTGCCATGTATGGATGCCTGTCAGCAGGACGGTCTGATAAGCGATCTGCAGCCTGACACTGCCTGTATAATGAATTGCTATGCTGCTGCTTTGCAATCCATTATACCAGCGATCAGACAAAGAAAAGTTAAAGTCCCATATAGGGACTAAGTAAAAAAAAAAAAAAAAAAAAAATTACACCTTGCAAAATGTAAACTCAAAAATTATACCCCAAAATATGATGAACTGTGAAGCTTTACAATTTCCTAATAAAAAAAACAAAACAAAACTTATGTTTCAGAAATTGCGCTGATGTAAAGTAGATATGTTACATGACATAACTTTCTGGTTTAAGGGTATAAAAATGTAAAAACAAAAGTTTGAAAATTGCTTAATTTTTGCCAAATAGCCGATATTTTCACAAATAAATGTATCGTCTTAATTGTCCCTTTAAACTGTAGTACAATATATTTCAAGAGAAAAAAAAAAAAAAACTCAGTCACAGGGATCCCTTGAAGCATTCCAGAGTTATAACCTGTCAAAGTGACACTGGTCAGAAATGAAAAAGTGAAAAAGTTGGCTAGGTCACAAAGGCAAAAACGGGCTCTGACATGAAAGGGTTAAGTGATAAGGCTTACTGATGAAAACCGGCATATAACAATATCGATCAAGCGAATGGCTGTTTATGATAGTTCTAAGTGGAGCCTAAAAGGTGTGCTTTTACTCAATGGAAACAAATATGGATCAATCACAATAGGTCACTCAACTAAGATTACTGAAGAAAAACACAATTACTCTGCTCCTACAGAAAGTATCATACCACGATCACCAGAAGCCAATCTATGTGGATCAAAAACTGGTGAACATATTCCTGGGACAGCAGATACACCAAGTATCCCTGATTTCTCTCGCACTTGAGAAAATCCTGGCCTCAGAGAAAACATGGTAGTAGGAGAAAATGTAATTGCAGAACCATTGGTTAACTGGAATAAGATCATTTTACCACCACTGCACATGTAACACAGCAGATTGTAAAGGCTCTAAGGGTATGTGCACACGTTGCTTTTTTTTCCGCGCGGAAAAAAACGCACCCTCTGGCAGAGGGGAGAATTGTAAACAATGCTTTTTGAGAAACAACGCATCGAAAACGCATGCGTTTTTCATGCGTTTTTCATGCGTTTTTTTAGGTGCGTTTTTTAAGACTTGTCAGTGTTAATAAAGTTGGTTGAACACAGACCTTTGGAAAAAAAACCTGTGATGTCATTTCCTTCTCCACATTCTGTTTGGATAAATGGGAGGGCTTGGAATGGAAGGAGCACCATTTGAATTTTGGAAAAGTTGAAATAAATTTCGCGCACCATGTCACATTAGCAGAGCCCCTTGGGTACCTATACGTCAGAAAACCCCCACAAGTGACCCCATTTTGGAATCTGCACCCCTCAAGGATTTTATTCAGGAGTATATTAAGCATTTTGAATCCACAGCTACTTCACCCAAAATGTTGCTGTAGCAACAATATTCTCCCTTTTAGGCCCGTTTCACACGTCAGTGAAAAACAGTGACGTTTTTCACTGGCGTGTAAAACACGCACATGTCCCTGCGTGTGCCGTGAATCACAGCACACATGGGTTGTCTAAGTGCAATCCGGGCTCCGTTCTCCGTGGCCCGTGATTGCACTTAGAGATTCACTCACCTGCGCCCGCTCCCGCTGTCCATGGTGCTGATCGCTCCCGCGGTGCAGCATCCGGCCGGCGCTGACCCCCGCAGCAGCTGCTTCCGGGTCGGCTGTGTCGCACATCATGAATATGCGCGACAATAATGAGCCGGCTCAGAAGCAGCAGAGAGAACAGGCTGCAGAGGACATCGCTGGACGCCGGGTGAGTAAAAATGATTTTTATTTTAAAAGCACTTTTTTTCTGGCACGTGTTTCACGGACCACACCACTGCGTGGTCCGTGGAACATCAGTGATGCCAGAAAAAAAATGGACATGTCTCCGTGCGGCAATCACGCACACGCGGGTACGCCGCACGGAGACACGTGCAGTGTAAAATCACTGACGTGTGAGCAGACCCATTCATTAGAATGGGTCTGCGTGTGTCAGTGATTCTGGTACGTTTAAAAAAAAGCACAAACGTCCCACAATCACTGACGTGTGAAACAGGCCTAAGGCTATGTGGCCATGATCCAGCGACACGGCATCCAGTACACAGTGTCAGCCTCCTGCAGAGATGTGAGTGTTGTCCACGGGAGAACGCAGCTGGCCATGCCCACGATTTGGGTTCAGGCTGCTGTGGAGCTCTATGCTACCTGCAGAGAACACTCTCGTCTCCGCAGCATAAATTTACATGCTGAGGCTCAGGAAGCCACGCCACCGGTCAGTTTATGCTGCGGAGAAAAGAAGCACAGTGGGCATGAGATTTCTAAAAATCCTTCCACTGTGCTTCTACTGCACAATGCAGCGTTATGGACGCAGGGAAAACACTCTGCGCCCAAAACGCTGCAAACCCCGATTGTGGGCATCCAGCCTAAAAAGCGTCAATGGAGGTCAAATATATATACAACGTTCCACCCCCCCCTGCATATTCTAAGCTGGCACCTTTAGTACCTTTCATGTGGCACTAAAGAGTGCCTAGCCTAGTTTTTATCACAAAAACAAAAAAAAAAAATGGCGTGGGGTCCCCCCTATTTTTGATAGCCAGTCAGGGTAAAGCAGACAGCTGTAGCCTGCAAACCACAGCTGGCAGCTTCATCTTGTCTGGTGATCAATTTGGAGGGCTCCCCAGGTGTTTTTTTTTTATTTATAAATAAAAATAATAAAAAAAAAATAACATGGGGTCCCCCCAAATTAGATCACCAGCCAAGGTGAAGCTGACAGCTGAGGTCTGGTATTCTCAGGGTGGGAAGAGCCATGGTTATTGGACTCTTCCCAGCCTAAAAATAGCAGGCCGCAGCCGCCCCAGAAGTGGCGCATCCATTAGATGCGCCAATCCTGGCGCTTCGCCCCAACTCATCCCGCGCCCTGGTGCGTTGGCTAACGGGGTAATAAATGGGGTTGATACCAGATGTGTAATGTCACCTGGCATCAAGCCCAGCAATTAGTGATGTCACGGCGTCTATCAGACACCCGACATAACTAATTGACAGTAAACAAAAGCAAAAAAAGACAACAAAAAATTTTTTATTAGAAAAAACAAACACTCCCCAAATCATTCCCTTGTTCTCCAATTTAATAAAAAAAATGGGTCCGCAGAAATCCATTTGGATGTCCCACGTCGCCTCTGGACCTTCTAGAATATGGGGGCACGTTCAGGGAACGTATCCCCCATTTTCTAGGAGGGCAGACCCTCCATTTGAGGAGAGTGGGTGCAAAAATCTGCACCCACTCTCCCCGGGTCACAGCTGCAGAGTGCCGAGCAGCCAGCACAGCTCTCTGAACACAGTGCTGGCTGTCAGCTGCTCTGCTCATGTGACCGGCCGGCGTCTGCTGTGAAGGAGGAGGGAGCCGCGGGGGATCAGCGCTGCGACCGGACAGGTATGTATGACACCGGGGGGAATTGGGGTGAACGGGCAGGGCCTGGGGGGCATTTTTCTGTCGCATGTGTTATTGCACATGCGACAGAAATCATAGGAGCAGGGCGGCCGGTGCGCTACTGTGCGCGCGGCCATGTTGGATTTTCGGGAGGGGGGGGGGGGGTCGGGGGTCGGGGCGGGCACTTTGGTGACACCGGGGGCTTTGCCAGGAAGTGAGGCCAACAGGAAACCTCTTGACCTCACTTCCAGGTTAATGCCTGCGTTCTGGCGTGCCGACAAAGCCCGCGGACCGCAACAAAAAAGCAGGTCCATGCGGCGTAGCTGCGTTCTGACCCCACATCATTGATTTCAATGGGGGGAGAACGCAGCCACAACGCACAAAAGAAGTGACATGCTGCTTTTCTTTCCGCACCGATTTTTGGCATCCAAAACGCTGCGGAAAGAAACGCAGCGTGTGCACTGATTTTTCAGCTTTCCCATACACTTTGCTGGGAAAGCTGAACGCATGCAATTTGCCACTGAAACGCTGCGGTTCAAAACGCAGCGTTTCCGCGGTAAAAAACGCAACGTGTGCACACAGCCTAAAACAAAGTGAGAAGATGCTTTGACTACATCCGCAGAATATTTCCAGCGCTCACCATGGAGAAGCTAAAAGGCAGGTATTTTTGACAGTCCTCAAATCAGAGGTCTCAAAAGATCCACACTTCAAAGATTCATTGAACGATGCTGAGGCAGATGCATGGTATCCTTCCACTATAGTTGTACAGAATTTTCTTGGGAAATATAAAGTAGATCGCTTTCTTTCTACTAGTTCAGTGTAACCATCTTCTGTCACCTTGGCTGTATAATGAGTATCAAGGTGCATTATATCCATAGCCACTTGGATCTTTTCCCAGAAAACCTTGGTAAAGTGAAGAGCAAGGTAAACTGTTCCACCAAACTTTAACAACTGTAGAAGATAGATATCAACAGCACTAGGATACCCACATGATGGCGGATTACTGCTGGTCTTTTCAAATTAATTGCTCCAGCACAACTCACTGCAGAAATCTTTAATAGGCTGCTTTTGCCAAGTATACTAGTAAATGAACAAATGTCTCAATGACAACTTTTTATGGATGTTAAATTATGTCGTGATGTAAATTCTTCATAAAAAATATACATGTATGAATTTGTTTAGAATAACCAAGGCTGCAAAAAATCTTAATTACTCACCGGTAATGGGATTTTCAATAGCCCATGACAGCACCACCTGAGAGAAACAATTGACCCTCCTTGAGAACCGCCATGAGCTCCCTGTAGTTGGAGGACTGTCTGACCAACTGAGCGTCCCAGGGACGATGAAGCACCGGTTGGCGCAGATGGGCACCCCACCCCCAACGGCTGGCATCCGTGACTATTGTGTCCGTGACTGGGGAAAGCCAAGGAACACCCGTCCGGAGGTGAGAGGGGTCCTGCCACTAACCCAGGGAGTGCAAGGTGTCTGCAGACAGGGTCAATTGTTTCTCTCAGGTGGTGCTGTCATGGCCGGCAGGGAAAATAACGCTTAATAGACAGCAGTCCTAGTTTTTCGATCGGTTGTATGCATAATCATAGGGTAGATCACATCTCATTAACTACAGCTGATGGTAGAAACAAGGGCAGTTTTAAAATCAGAGAACCCGAACTAAAAACACAGGTTACATTTCTCATACACCAATTTTTTCACTCCTCAGTATTATTATATGACTAATTGATCTGCTGTATAACCCCGTCCACACCACTGATTGATAGTTTGGCTGTGTACACTATATATAGGCAGAAAGCTGGTAATAAGTGGCAAGGGCGGGGTTATAGAACTCCACATTCAAAACTGCTAGATATGCAGAGATCAAAAGGACAGCAAGCGACATCGCTGGAATCAGCATCTCTGCCCCTATTTTAAGCTGCTCTCAGATTGAGGTAGCACAACACCTGGTGACAGATTCCCTTTAATACTATATAATTGAGTACTACTATATTTCAGCACATTAGCTAAACTGCTGCTCTTTTATGAATGCTAGCTGAGGGTTGGACTTCACAAGAGGACTAGCACTGCCACCATGGAGTTTTCAGCCGGCTACAGCTGCCATGGTAATTCATTGACAACCACAATCATGTTGGGCTAAGGGGTGCTGGTGCACTGGCATTTAAATGGTTAATAGCGCAAGATCCAGAGAATTCGGTTTACAGGAATATGCCAGCTGTATAACAGTTGGCATATGCCAGGTTCCCCGCAAATATGATACATCTTTACATTATATGATCATAAAAAAGGTTTAGCAAAGCAACATCTTTCTCATGTTGCACCCGCTTTTCATTCTCTAAAATCCTCCCAAACAAAAACAAAAACACAAACACAGAACTCAGCTGCCAATTTTGTTTTGAAGAAGAGCAAACACTCGGAGACATCAGACTAGTTGATAGTGAACGATAAAGCACAGGGGAGGAATGACAGATAGAAAGCATGTAAAGCATGCATTTTCTTCCAAACTGGGAGTCACACCAATTCAGGTTAGAGAACACATTTTACCAGATCAGCACAACATGTACGTACATCATGAGTTTCTGGTCATCAGCTACAGATCCAAATAGGGATTCATGTAGTAAGTGCCACGAAACATCTTCCACCACTGCAGTATGTCCTGTAAAAATGGTCTTTGCATCAACCACCTTGCCCTCTTTGGGCACTGCACTGATATCCCACAAACAAATTGTCTGCAAGTCAATAAGAAATAATAGTGTCATATTCTGAGGTGTCTTTTTGAGATCACCTATTAAAGTTAAATGTTAGAGAAAGACAGGGCAATGGGAGACATCTTGCACAGCTTGTTAACACCTTCCAATACTTAGTGGGCTCTGTAGACAACATTAGGGTGCTAAAACAGCTCAAAAACCATGTTAGATCTAAAACTTACATGGTCATCAGATGCACTGAGAAGGTTTCCACTAAGGTTAGGATTCCAGGACAATCCATATCCTTCCTTCTGGTGACCACGAAGCCGGAGATCAGGGTTACATTCACCTGAAGGATCTATACAATAAATATGTAAGGAAGGACTTGCTTGACTATAATCACAATATAACAAAAAGGTATTTAAAGCACAAATAGCATTACTGGTAAATAGTGTCGCAATAAGTGTGGAGAAATTGTACAAAACTTTTCAAAGCATTTACACCACTTTGTCATAAAAGCTTTGATTAATCAAGGCCCAAGTCTGCATTAAAAACATTTTGTTAACATTAAGGTATTTATTTGACAATGGAATGCAATATGTCACCCTTGCATTTATTTTCTTCAGAGGGGAAATCAAGGCCACGAATAATGTTGTATGAAAGAGAGAGGGAGAAAAAAAAAAACAAAAACACCCCTGAAAACTTGAAATTGTTCCAGAAAGATGAAGTATTTCTCTTTGAAGTGTATACTGGAACACCACAAGAGAGAAAAAAAAAAAAAAAAAAAAAAAAAAAACACACTACTACACAACACATGAACATTGAACACCATTTCAAAAATGGACCAGAAGAAAAAAAATATTTTATAGAAACAAAGTTGTTTACTCAGTTTTGTCCAGCCCATTTATGGGGTTTTGTATGAAGTTATGTCCAATTTTTCTTTCCCTCATCGTCTGTTTTTTGTATGCTGTTCGAATACACAGGAAGAAAATAAAAAAAGTGTATATATTTTATGGGAGAAATACTTCATTTTCTTAAACAATTTCAAGAGTTTTGGCCATGACTGAACCTGAGAATTGAGCCCAAATTCAAAACCCCAACTGGCTCCATCGAGCAGTAAAAGGGTTTTTCACAACTGGAAAACATGAGCCCAATTCACAGCCCCAAAGAAATAAAAAAATCCAAAAACACAGGAAAAACAAAAACACAAAAGTACAGTCTATATCCCACACCTGCCACATCACAGCGATTTCAGTGTTTATTCCCAGTCGGTGACTAGACACTGTTGTATCACGGGTCTTTTGCAGCCAATTAGTCGCTAACTGGCTGCAAAGAATGTTTAATATAACAGTCCTCAGTCATTGATACCCTATTAAAAAGGTAACTGAAAAGGTGGTAATTAATAGTAAGCTTTCGAGACTACTCAGGTCTCTTCATCAGGCTCAACACAAAATCTGAAAGTCACATACTTATGCCCACCAGGACATAGAATAGAGCAGTAAACAAGACAAGCTATGTGAAGCAGAATGATCAGTATGGGAAGGGGACACACAGTTGTGGCAGTAAATTTTGGAGCAGTTCATAGATAAGGTGTGTGAAAGTTTTATTGTCCTCTGATTGGGGTCTGGTCCAGAGTTGTGATGCCCCCTGATGTTCTGAGCAACTTTCTTAACTTCATGTAAAAAGACAAATCCATGTGACATTCATTCCTGCTCTGTATGTGTCAAAGGTCATCATAAGTTTGTACACCCAGACCCCTCTGTCACTCTGGGATTTGAAGTTTCCTTTCAATACCAGCAATTTCATGTCCATGATGCTGTGATCAGGGTTACAAAAATGTTTGGCCAAAGGTAGATCTATCCTTTTTTCTCTAATTGTGTGGCGATGAGTGTCTTGTTGTGTATAAATATGTGGCGCTTCAGATTTTGTGTATTACGGAGCCTGATGAAGAGACCCAAGTAGTCTACAAAGCTTGTTATTACCATCATTTCGGTTAGCCATTAAAAAGCTATCAACCACTGAGGACTCTTCGTTTTTTTTTAAACATTTATTTTTCTATTTACTGGCTAACATGGTACAAAGATATAGCGTATTTTTCAAATCTTAAGGCTCTGTGCGCACTGGGAAATGGAATTTTCTTGAGAAAATTCCGCATGCCCTCAAAGATTACCGCACCTGCGGTAAAAAACCGCACCCGAAAACCGCATGCGGTTTGCTGCGGTTTTACCGCGGTATTATTCGCGGTATTGCCGCGTGCGGGTTGGGATGCGCTTTATTGCATTCAATGCAATAAAGCACATTGAAGAAAAAAAAAAAAAAAAAAAATACATTTAATTCTGATAGTAGATAGACAGAATAGATAGAGGGATAGATAGAGGGATAGACAGATAGATAGATAGCTAGCTAGATAGAGGACAGATCGCTGCATTTCCCACGGTCGGCAGTGAGTTCACATTACCGGCCGTGGGAAATGACCGGTAATTACCTCTGCTGTCTGCTGCATTCAGCCTGTGTCTGTGACAGTCGCGGCTGGATGGAAGCAGCGCAGGACGTGGATTATGTCGGACCTGTGGATTACGTCGGACCTGTGGATTACGCCGGAGCTTTCTTTGGGGGTGGGTTAATAAAATGGTGAACGAGGCTTGTTGGTTTTATTTAAAATAAAGGATTTTTCGGTGTCTGTGTTTTTTTCACTTTACTTATGGGTTGATCATGTCAGCTGTCTCATAGACGCTGCCATGATCAAGCCTGGGGTTAATGGCGGTGGTCCCCCATCACCATTAACCCCTTGTATTACCTTGCCACCACTGCTACACGGTGGCAAGAAGAGCCGAGGACACGCCGGTATTGCCGCAAAATGTATGCGACAGTGCCGGGGCAGTTGCGGCTGATATTCTCGGCTGCCGGAGGGGGAGTGAGGCGGGGGACATTAACCCTGCCCCTCTCCCTCCACAGCCTGAGAATACCGGGCCGCCGCTGTGTGCTTACCTCGGCTGGACGGTGAATATGCAGCGGAGCCCACATTCTTTTTTTCCTATATTTCCGTTTTATTTCTATGTGTGTTCTATGTGTATGTGTCTATGTGTTCTATGTCTGTGATGTCTGTGATCTGTGTGTCTGTGTGTGTGTTTACTCTCTACTTTGCTTCCTCTTCCTGTAATGACATCACTTCCCTGCAAAACCGCAGACAGGCGATGCACATTACCGGAGGTAAACCGCGAAATACCGCAGGGAATAACGCAGGAAAACGCAGTGAGCCGCACAGAATTTGCTGCTTGCGTTATTCCCTGCGGGATTTCATGATTAACATTGAGTCAATGGAGTGAAATCCCGCAGCGATGTGCGGAAAAGAAGTGACATGCACTTGTTTTTGCTGCGGGATTCCCGCAGCAAAACATGCAGCTGTCAAATTCCGCCCAGTGCGCACAGGATTTTTTTTCTCCATAGGATTTGCTGGTGATTCACTGCAGAGATGTTATGAACATTTTCTGCAGCGAAACATGCAGCAAATCCGCAAAAAATCCGCGGCAAAATCCGGTAAGTGCGCACATAGCCTTAGACGCACTTTTCTTCCAAAAAAGTTGGGCGGAAAATGAGGGGTGCGAAAATCTGAATGTAGCTTACCGGGGGTGTGGTGAAGAGGGTCAAAAGGAGACCGGGGCAATTCTATGTGGTGTGCTGCTCGGCTCTGTGCAGGGGGGGCGGGGTGAGGCATCGGCCATTCTGAAGAGGTCAGCGGTGAGGGCTTCAAATAATAGCGCCTAGAGTCGGCATGTGCGCAGATGGATCTCTCCGCTCAAGCTCTCATCTATGCACACGGCAACTCTAGGCCGCCATTATTTGAAGCCCTCATCTCCGACATCTTCAGAATGGCCGGTGTCTCACTGCCCCCGGCAAAGAGCAGCGCCCAGTGTGTATCTGGGGCCCCCCCTCTGTATAACTCGCAGCATCACCGTACTCCAGTACCGACCTTGCAATCTGTGAACCCCATTCCGCTAATGCCCCCCCTCCCTGGTAAGACCTCACCAGTTTACAAATCGGACCCCTTTTTTATTTTTACCTTTTTTCCCCTCCAAATTTGGCGTGTCTTAATAGTGCGATGACTCTTATAACACGAAAAATACGGTACTTTACCTGTATCTAATTGGCTGCAGCTTTAAAGCTTACCCGTCATTTTTACTTAATAAATCCTTAGTACAAATGAAAATAAGCAACTTTGTAATATATCATAGAAAAATTTGCTTCTTTCTCTGCCAGAACTGATCAGTCATTATCAACATTCTCAATTCTGAGGTAAAATCTGTGTTCAGTGAAGTCTTTACCATTGCTGAGATAGGAGATGGCAGCTGTTACTGATGAGATTCTATGTAGATAGAAGAGAACAGAGGCAGCAGAAATCTTCTTCTAGCTCCTCCCTCTAACACAGAATCTCATCAGTAACAATTGCCAACTCCTATGTAGATACAGTAGGAGAGGGCGGAGCTCTGCCTTTACCTCCTTCCTCTTCCCATCATAGAATCTCATCAGTAACAGCTGCCATCTCCTCTCTCAGTAATGGGAAACTCCTCACTGAATTAACAAGGTTAATAACTAATCAATTCTGGCAGAGAAAGAAGCAAATTCATCTGATATTAGAGTTTATTTTCATGTGCACTATTGATTTATGGAATTCAAACTAAAACAAACAACAGTTAGTTACTCTATTTGATCAGAGCATGCATCCACTGACAGAATATTAAAGGGAACCTGTCACCACTTTTTCGGCCTATAAGCTGTGGCCACCACCACCGAGTTCTTATATACAGCGTGCTAACATGCTGTATATAAGAGCCCAGGCCGGGGGTATAACAAAAAAACCCCACACACTTTATAATATTTACCTAACGGTCGCGCGGTGGGCCTTATGGGCGTCTGTTTTCCGGTCCCGGCTCCGCATCTTTTGGCCATCTTTGTTCTCTAGCCGCGGTGCATGATGGGTCTGACGTCACACACTCGCCGGCATTCAGGTCCTGAGCAGGGGCGCGCTGATCGGCCCTGATCGGGGCAGATGAAAGTATTGTAGTGCGCCTGCGCACGACCGGCGAGTGTGGATGACACCGGCTTCAGAAAGAGGAGGCGCCGGCACCGGACAACGGAGATGCCCATAGGGCCAACCGAGCGACCGTTAGATCTAAGTATTATAAAGGTTTTTTTTATGTTATACCCCCAGCCTGGGCTCTTATATACAGCATGCTAGAATGCTGTATAGAAGAGCCCACTGGTGGTGGCCGCAGCTTATACGCCAAAAAAGTGGTTGCAGGTTCCGTTTCATGAGTTTCAACAAATTTGTAACACAACAAAGTCACATCACCCACCGGGAAATGCAGCACACATCCTTAGAATGGCGATAGTGCAGGAGGAAGGTATGCATGGTTTTTCATTTCTAAGGGGTCTGAAATTGCTTAAGCACTGTCTGCCCAGTAGTGAAAGGATTAACCAGCAAAACTGCATGTGAAAATCCATAACAAAAACTGCACTTATCTGCCCCTGTGGTATAGAATAGTGTATGAATCTGACTGAACAGAAATGTGGGCTTACCTGGTTTGGATGGGTGTTTAGTGTAGTCAAACACAAGAACATCACTGGATGGTGTTTTAGTTGCAATGATGCATGGGTTCTGGGGCATATAGCGAGCTCGATTTACTTCTCCTTCATGGTTTATTTTTATCTCAATCTCTATTTTCCCACTTACTGAACCAAAGCCTCCAAACTCTAAAATAGTTAGAGGGGGAGAAGAAGAAGGAAGAAAAAAAAAGAAAAAAAATAAATAAATAAATACCCAGCATTTTTGCTAAATTTCAAACCCTGCTGGTTAATTTTTTCAAGTACAGTGTTTTATTTTGACAATTTCTACCTGCCCTTGCCTCTGCTGTGACAAAAAAAAAAACAAAAAAAAAAAAAACCCCACAAACCAGTATGAACATGCACACTGAAATTGACAGCCATTTGCTTACAGATAGATGCATCATACAGGGGAGGAATAAAAGGAGGTAGGGATGCAAAAGTAACTACACCAATTATATTCATTGTACATGTGTGAATCAGTTTGCATGTGCTAGATAAACGTTTGGCAATAAAATATGTTAGAATGGGAGTTAAAATGTAATTCGTTAGAAGTTTGGGGGTTCTTTTTCAGAAAGGTTTCGAAAATGTGACAACAGGAAGTACAGCTGCACAGGTCACACCAATAACATAACATTTTTATTTTTTTTATTCATTTATATATAGTGCTATTAAACACAGCGCTTTACATACATTGTGAGCCCCAATGGGGACAGTGTTGCCAATCTAGAGTCCCTATGAGTATGTTTTTGGAGTGTGGGAAGAAACCCATGCAAACACGGGGAGAACATAAAAACTCCTTGTAGATGGTGTCCTTGGTGGGATTTGATCCCAGGACTCCAGCGCTGCAAGACTGCAGTGCTAACCACTGAGCCACCGTGCCGCGGCCCAGTATCCACTGCATGATCATACCATGAAGTGTACCATTTATGCTGCTTTCACACTTACGTTTTGTATCACAGTTGCAATCCACCGCCTTGAGGAATTACGGTAATCGGCAAAATATTTTGCAGGAAACCGTTTATTCCTCATGGACTTTTATTAAGGGCGGATTGCAACTGAAGGTCTCTCGTTGCATCCACCCCGCGGCGCGTCGGTCGTTTAGTGACTGACCGTCGGGCAAGAGGAACCCAGAATGTAACGTTTTTTGTTGCTGTGAAAAAAAGGAAAAAAAAAAAAAAAAAAAAAAAAAAAAAAAAAAAAAACGCACTCCGCAGGATTCCATCAGAATCAGTCAAGAGGCATAATCAATGTCGCTCTATCATTGTGACTGATGCAAAACACGACAAGTGTGGAAGCAGCCCCAGTTGAAAAAAAAAATGTATATAGTGTATTACAACTGCAGACTTGTGGATGAGATTTTGAGTAAAACCTTATCCACATGCTATATTAGCACAATCTATGCAGGACAAAAAAAAAAATAAGAAAAAACAAAATTGACAGTTAATGCAGATTTTAAATTTATGTTCTCAATTGTGCATAGGCAGAAAGCCGCCAATCAATGGTGAAAGTAAGCTCATGTAGAGCTCATCATTATGGAGGACTTTAGTTACTTTAGGATTACCAGTCTTGAAGTGAATCTTCTACTGATAAAAAAAAAAAAAAAAAAAGAAATGATTTCAGCAAAATTTTAGCAAGCAGCTCACCAAGTGACATTGCTAGAAACAGGATCCCTGCCCCTGTTATGCTGCCCTAACCTGGTGACAGATTCCATCTATACGGTGTTCACTTTTTCCTCCCTCAGATTAGACGTCAAAAACCTGGTGACAGATTCCCTTTAGACCAGGGGTCTCAAACAAGCGGCCCCTGAGGCTGCTTCTTGTGGCCCTGCACTTTACTTCAGATGATTAATCTCCGCCGCGCACAGGAACTCTGCAGGGCTTCACCAAAGGCAGATGCCGGCCAATCATAGGCCAGCAGCTCGTTGTAAGTGGTCACCTGCTGACCTGTGATTGGCCGGCGGCTGCCTTTGGTGAAGCTCTGCAGAGCATTCTTCTGCACCACAACAGACATCAATCATTGAAATAAAGTGCAGATGAAAGCGGCTCCCAGCATAGAGCCGCAATCGTTAGGGGGCCTGCGGGCTGCAAGAAGCAGGAAAGAGGACACAGGTGAGAAGAATTTTTTAATGTGTTTATGAAAACAGCATAAGGTGGCATAAATAGGGCACATTACTACGAACGCTTCATACTTACCTAGGCTCCGTCGCAGCTGTACGCTGCTCCTATGGCCTCCACTCATCATTGCTCATCAATATACACTCAGCACTGCTTTCCCCGCTCACCGGCCGGCCTTGCCTCTGTGATTGGTTGCAGTCAGACATGCCCTCAGCCTGTGTGACCGCGTCTGACTACACTCAGTCATCGCTCATTCATTCTTTCCATGGCGCGCACAGCGAGTGGTCATTCTCTATTGACGCTCACTTTGACAGATGTAGAACTGAAATAGACGTGTGACCTCATGTGGATTAAGTTGGACCTGCAGGGGTGTGTTGGGGTTAATAAAGTGGTGAAAGGGTGTTTTTTTGTATTTTATTCCAAATAAAAGATTTTATCAGTGGCTGTGTTTATTTACTTTCACTTACAGATTAGTAATGGGGTGTCAGATGCTGCAATTACCAATTCGGGACTTAGTGGCTGCTGTGAGCTGCGATTAACTCTTTATTACCTCGATTGCCACCGCACCAGGGCAATCAGGAAGAGCAAGGTAAAGCTCTGGGACTGTCACATCTAATGGATGCGACAATTCCGGGCGGCTGGAGGCTGATAATTTTAAGCTGGACCTCCCCAGCCTGAGAATACAGCCCCAGCTGTCAGCTTTATGTTGACTGGGTATCAAAATTGGGGGGACAGCACTTTTTTTATTTAGGTCGAAGTCACACTTGCGAGGGACTTGCACGAGTCTCGCATCGCATCACCGAGCATGGTCGCACACACTTTCCTGACAGGAGCGGGTCAGCTGCATGCATTTCTATGCAGCTGCATGCTCGTATGACGAACCGTATGACTGACACGAGTCTCACATCACCCGGCAGTCGCACACGAGTGTCAGCTGCATAGAAATACGTACAGCCGACCCACTCCTGTCAGAAGAGTGTGCGGCTGCCAGGTGATGCAATGAGAGACTCGTGCAAGTGTGTGACTCTGGCCTTATTTTGATACACAGCCATGATAAAGTCTGACAGCTGTGGGCTTTACCTGTGCTGGTATCAGAATACGGGGACCCTGTGCTGACTGTTTTATTTATTCACTTATTTTTATATCACGATACTGACCCGCAGACAGTTGCACTGCCTTCCCCGCCTAGCAGCCGTCCTGGAGCTTGTGATTGGCTGCACTCAGCTGACACACTGCCACTCAGGGTGGGGCGCAACAGCAACCAATTACACACGCCGGTGGGTGGGGAAAGCAGTGACTATTCAATGAGGGTTTTCAGCTCCGGAAGGGAAAGCATGACCTGGAAGCAGCTTGCTGCCATGACTGATCTTTGGTGAGTATACACCGCACGCTCCTACCCCCCTATCCCTTCCACTAACATTTTTAATCTCCAGATTCTGGTTTCCATAGACTTTTACGGGTAGCAGATTCCCGACTGGATCCGGGGGTTTTTGGATTTTTTTAAATTTAGCAGGGACCAGTCAATCCCAGTTTTCTGCGAGTCCGCCCGGCTCCAATTACTAGCAAAAGCTATGAGATTTCAGAATTCTCATGCAAAAGATTGCCTTCATTATCCCTGACAAACAGAAAACTCTTTATGGATGCAGCATGTAAAACTCAGGATTCTTGGGTACTTTTGATGTGAATAAAACTAACTTCATTTAAGAAAAAAAAAAAGTAGACAAAGTTCAAGAACTGCAGTTAACAAAAACAAACAAAACCTTTATTGCCAAAAGAGCAGGTTTTGGTAGCAGAAAAAAAAACCGCATCGAGAACACAAGGTGTGAACATAGCCTTAAAGTACATTTTCTCTGAATACACGCCGGCATTTCCGAGATATAGACCTGGCTGCAATCATGCAGTGATCAGATGACTGCTGCCTTTTGATGGCAGGAAGTCACAGTAAAGCCATTGCTCACCTCCTTTCTCACTGTCATAATGAGAGGCATCAAACTGGGCATCGTCATTGGGGAGCTGGACGCTGGCAATGACCAGGTGGTTCTGCTCATCAGAGGTGTGCGTCCCGAGCACCAGGCGATGGATGCTGAAGTCCTTCCCCTCCGGCCTGAAATGCAATGACAGGGTGACACAGGGCACAGGCAGGGTCCGGGAGGGCAGGGGGCCGCACTCACCTGGTGACATCGGGCAGCCACTGTGCGGTCAGGCTCGGCCACTCCAGCGCGTGAGTCATCACCAGGTCATACAGGAAAGGGGTGTTCTTCTTCCAGATCTTGTACTCCTCGTTTATCACCCGCTCCTCTACCGCATCATCAAACGCAGCTGTGCCCGGACACAAGTAAGAGGCTGCGTCACACGTGCGGCACCTGCCTCCTATACACTGCAGTACACCGGCTGCCCGCCACACACGCCAGCCCTGAACTTTCTCCACACTTACCCTCCTTATCCGCCATGCTGCCTGCCCCAACCTGATGTAAGCGCTTGTCCAGCGTGCCAAGTAGCGTGTATCCCTCACAAGTGGTTCCGCCGCTCACTGTCCCGGTTCCAGTGCCAACTCCTCCCTTGTGTCCCCGGTCTCCGGCCTGCTCCTCCCGCTATTGTTTCCCGCCTCCCCCGTGTCTCGGACTCGCGCACATTCGCGCCAACCTCAGCCAATCGGAATTGTACAGGAGCTTTGCTTGCAACCAATCAACGACCTTTACGTCACGAAGGCGGTGCAGCTGTAAATTACGCGCGTTCAGCTTCCAAATCGGGAGCACCGCCCAGTAGGCGTGGTTTAGTGTATCCATGACAACAGGAATATGGAGAGTGAAGAAAAAAAGATGTAGCATGGGACAGTAGGATCCCAAAGAAGGCATGACTGCCAGGAGTGACGACTGAGGAATCAGGCACTTCTCAATGACTGGGGCATAGTACCTGGTGAGGAAAGTCCTGGGAGGTCCTTTCTCTGGGACATACTTAAAAGAATGCTGAAAAGGAATAAATAAAAAGAATGATTTAATAACTTATTAGGTGTATATTATGTAGATGTATAAAAGGTTTCTTGGGCAAGTTAGACATGGAATGAACATTATATATGAGCATTATAGGTGTGGAATGATCATGAAATATATGTAGATAATAGGAGAATGAATGCATATGGCATATAACCAGGTGTATATTATGTTACCTGAGCATTATATGTGTGGAATGATCATGAAATATCTGTAGATAATAGGAGAATGAACGTATATGGCATATAACCAGGTGTATATTATGTTACCTGAGCACTATAGGTGTGGAATGATCATGAAATATATGTACATTACAGGAGAATGAACGTATATGGCATATAACCAGGTGTATATTATGTTACCTGAGCATTATAGGTGTGGAATGATCATGAAATATCTGTAGATAATAGGAGAATGAACGCATATGGCATATAACCAGGTGTATATAATGTTACCTGAGCATTATAGGTGTGGAATGATCATGAAATATCTGTAGATAATAGGAGAATGAACGCATATGGCATATAACCAGGTGTATATTATGTTACCTGAGCATTATAGGTCTGGAATGATCATGAAATATCTGTAGATAATAGGAGAATGAATGCATATGGCATATAACCAGGTGTATATTATGTTACCTGAGCATTATAGGTGTGGAATGATCATGAAATATCTGTAGATAATAGGAGAATGAATACATATGGCATATAACCAGGTGTATATTACGTTACCTGAGCATTATAGGTGTGGAATGATCATGAAATATCTGTAGATAATAGGAGAATGAATGCATATGGCATATAACCAGGTGTATATTACGTTACCTGAGCATTATAGGTGTGGAATGATCATGAAATATCTGTAGATAATAGGAGAATGAACGCATATGGCATATAACCAGGTGTATATTATGTTACCTGAGCATTATAGGTGTGGAATGATCATGAAATATATGTACATTACAGGAGAATGAACACATATGGCATATAACCAGGTGTATATTACGTTACCTGAGCATTATAGGTGTGGAATGATTATGAAATATCTGTAGATAATAGGAGAATGAATGCATATGGCATATAACCAGGTGTATATTATGTTACCTGAGCATTATAGGTGTGGAATGATCATGAAATATCTGTAGATAATAGGAGAATGAACACATATGGCATATAACCAGGTGTATATTATGTTACCTGAGCATTATAGGTGTGGAATGATCATGAAATATCTGTAGATAATAGGAGAATGAACGCATATGACATATAAGCAGGTGTATATTATGTTACCTGGGCATTATAGGTGTGGAATGATCATGAAATATCTGTAGATAATAGAAGAATGAATGCATATGGCATATAACCAGGTGTATATTACGTTACCTGAGCATTATAGGTGTGGAATGATTATGAAATATCTGTAGATAATAGGAGAATGAATGCATATGGCATATAACCAGGTGTATATTATGTTACCTGAGCATTATATGTGTGGAATGATCATGAAATATCTGTAGATAATAGGAGAATGAATACATATGGCATATAACCAGGTGTATATTACGTTACCTGAGCATTATAGGTGTGGAATGATTATGAAATATCTGTAGATAATAGGAGAATGAATGCATATGGCATATAACCAGGTGTATATTATGTTACCTGACCATTATAGGTGTGCAATGATCATGAAATATCTGTAGATAATAGGAGAATGAACGCATACGGCATATAACCAGGTGTATATTACATTACCTGACCATTATAGGTGTGCAATGATCATGAAATATCTGTAGATAATAGGAGAATGAACGCATATGGCATATAACCAGGTGTATATTATGTTACCTGAGCATTATAGGTGTGCAATGATCATGAAATATCTGTAGATTACAGAAGAATGAACATATATAGCATATAATCAGGTGTATATTATGTTACCTGAGCATTATATGTGTGGAATGATCATGAAATATCTGTAGATTACAGGAAAATGAACGTATATAGCATATAACCAGGTGTATATTATGTTACCTGAGCATTATAGGTGTGGAATGATCATGAAATATCTGTAGATAATAGGAGAATGAACGCATATGCCATATAACCAGGAGTATATTATGTTACCTGAGCATTATAGGTGTGGAATGATCATGAAATATCTGTAGATTACAGAAGAATGAACATATATAGCATATAACCAGGTGTATATTATGTTACCTGACCATTATAGGTGTGGAATGATCATGAAATATCTATAGATTACAGGAGAATGAACGCATATGCCATATAACCAGGTGTATATTATGTTACCTGAGCATTATAGTTGTGGAATGATCATGAAATATATGTAGATAATAGGAGAATGAACATATATAGCATATAACCAGGTGTATATTATGTTACCTGACCATTATAGGTGTGGAATGATCATGAAATATCTGTAGTTTACAGGAGAATGAACACATATGCCATATAACCAGGTGTATATTATGTTACCTGACCATTATAGGTGTGGAATGATCATGAAATATCTGTAGATTACAGGACAATGAACGCATATCCCATATAACCAGGTGTATATTATGTTACCTGACCATTATAGGTGTGGAATGATCATGAAATATATGTAGATAATAGGAGACTGAACACATATGCCATATAACCAGTTGTATATTATCTTACCTGAGCATTATAGGTGTGGAATGATCATGAAATATCTATAGATTACAGGAGAATGAACACATATGCCATATAACCAGGTGTATATTATGTTACCTGAGCATTATAGTTGTGGAATGATCATGAAATATATGTAGATAATAGGAGAATGAACATATATAGCATATTACCAGGTGTATATTATGTTACCTGACCATTATAGGTGTGGAATGATCATGAAATATCTGTAGATTACAGGAAAATGAACGTATATAGCATATAACCAGGTGTATATTATATTACCTGAGCATTATAGGTGTGGAATGATCATGAAATATCTGTAGTTTACAGGAGAATGAACACATATGCCATATAACCAGGTGTATATTATCTTACCTTACCATTATAGGTGTGGAATGATCATGAAATATCTGTAGATAATAGGAGAATGAACGCATATGCCATATAACCAGGTGTATATTATCTTACCTGAGCATTATATGTGTGGAATGATCATGAAATATCTGTAGATAATAGGAGAATGAACATATATAGCATATAACCAGGTGTATATTATGTTACCTGACCATTATAGGTGTGGAATGATCATGAAATATCTATAGATTACAGGAGAATGAACGCATATGCCATATAACCAGGTGTATATTATGTTACCTGAGCATTATAGTTGTGGAATGATCATGAAATATATGTAGATAATAGGAGAATGAACATATATAGCATATAACCAGGTGTATATTATGTTACCTGACCATTATAGGTGTGGAATGATCATGAAATATCTGTAGTTTACAGGAGAATGAACACATATGCCATATAACCAGGTGTATATTATGTTACCTGAGCACTATAGGTGTGGAATGATCATGAAATATCTGTAGTTTACAGGAGAATGAACACATATGCCATATAACCAGGTGTATATTATGTTACCTGACCATTATAGGTGTGGAATGATCATGAAATATCTGTAGATAATAGGAGACTGAACACATATGCCATATAACCAGTTGTATATTATCTTACCTGAGCATTATAGGTGTGGAATGATCATGAAATATCTGTAGATAATAGGAGAAGGAACACATATGCCTTATAACCAGGTGTATATTATGTTACCTGAGCATTATAGGTGTGGAATGATCATGAAATATCTATAGATTACAGGAGAATGAACACATATGCCATATAACCAGGTGTATATTATGTTACCTGAGCATTATAGGTGTGGAATGATCATGAAATATCTGTAGATATTAGGAGACTGAACACATATGCCATATAACCAGGTGTATATTATCTTACCTGAGCATTATAGGTGTGGAATGATCATGAAATATCTGTAGATTACAGGAGAATTAACATATACAGTGCTGGCCAAAAGTATTGGCACCCCTGCAATTCTGTCAGATAATACTCAGTTTCTTCTTGAAAATGATTGCAATCACATATTCTTTGGTATTATTATCTTCATTTAATTTGTCTTCAATGGGAAAAAAAAAAAAATTGCCATGAAGCCAAATTGGATCTAATTCCACACCAAACATAAAAAAGGGGGTGGACAAAAGTATTGGCACTGTTTGAAAAATCATGTGATGCTTGTCTAATTTGTGTAATTAACAGCACCTGTAACTTACCTGTGGTACCTAACAGGTGTTGGCAATAACTAAATCACACTTGCAGCCAGTTGACATGGATTAAAGTTGACTCAACCTCTGTCCTGTGTCCTTGTGTGTACCACATTGTCCATGGAGAAAAGAAAGAAGAACAAAAAACTGTCTGAGGACTTGAGAATCCAAATTGTGAGGAAGCAGGAGCAAGCTCAAGGCTATAAGTCCATCTCCAAACACCTGAAAGTTCCTGTGTCTACAGTGCGCAGTGTCATCAAGAAGTTTAAAGCCCATGGCACTGTGGCTAACCTCCCTAGATGTGGAAGGAAAAGAAAAATTGACGAGAGATTTCAACGCAAGATTGTGCAGATGGTGGATAAAGAACCTCAACTAACATCCAAACAAGTTCAAGCTGCCCTGCAGTCCGAGGGTTCAACAGTGTCAACCCATACTATCCGTCGGCATCTGAATGAAAAGGGACTGTATGGTAGGATACCCAGAAAGACCCCACTTCTTACCCCGAGACATAAAAAAGCCAGGCTGGAGTTTGCCAAAACTTACCTGAGAAAGCCTAAAACGTTTTGGAAGAATGTTCTCTGGTCAGATGAGACAAAAATAGAGCTTTTTGGGAAAATCCATCAACAAAGAGTTTACAGGAAAAAAAAAAGAGGCATTCAAAGAAAAGAACACGGTGCCTACAGTCAAACATGGCGGAGGTTCCCTGATCTTTTGGGGTTGCTTTGCTGCCTCTGGCACTGGACTGCTTGACCGTGTGCATGGCATTATGAAGTCTGATGACTACCAACAAAGATTAGAAAAAGTTTGAGCAGCAAAAGTGGATTTCATTGAAAGTACACAGGCAACAACTTCAATTAGTGTAAATATATAAGAAAAGACAGAAGTCTTTAAATTTGCCTAAATATATCCATACATCCCATGATCACAAAGATAAACAGGAAAAAGCTCTATAATGAACATAGAAATTTATTTGAACATAGAGTACATGGGATATAAAAGTACAGAGAAATATATCATGACCAGAAAAATGACACAAAAAGGTGAAAAACACCCCATGTGGGGCCACATGTCAAGACAATGTATATACTTGCTCCCTGATAAAGTGCTGAGTGAGAAAGTCACATATACAAGTAAGAAAGCCTTTTGCAGCAAAGCACCTTACTACATACACTGAACAGAGTCAGACGGCTGCATGCTGCAAAACAGTAAAGCATGAGTATCACCACAGCGCTACACTTAAAATGAGGGAGCTTACCAGGATAAAACACCTTGCATGTGGACACACATGGGGACAAGTCCCAACACGTGTTTCGTGTGACTTCCTCAGGGTTCCTAACTGCCGACAATGTAAGACATACGGTGCATCAGCTCCTGCTTTAAGATCCCCAAAAGCGACGACATTAGATGAATTCTACAAAACTTTTCTTCAAAAAAGAAGAAATGTGTACAATAGAAACAATTTATATAGTCTTTTTGTGAATTTTAGACTTTTTTTTTTACCCATCTTCAACTTCAGCTTCTAAAGAGAACTGTCATCTCTGCCATCTCCTCAGCAGTGAAACTCTGGGCCAAAAGATAAGTAAAACATGTTAAACTACAAAAAAGAAAATATCTGGACAATCAAATTTTCACTTTGAACATAATTAATCTCCTGAGCTAACCTATTTTGAAGTGGAGAAGTTTTCATATAATTTAGCGGCGGCCATATTGGGACTGTACTGCAATCTGTGGTGCTGAGTTTGTGAGTTTTAATTACAAATATTCCTATGCCTTCTCTGAATAAACTCTTCCCTGCCATATTTTATTACTAAGCTTGAAAATCTGATAACAAATCCGCCATTTTCACTACAGATCAGCAATTGCTCTATTGACAGAATTTATTGTACAAACAAATATGTGGAGAAGGCATCTTCTTTATTAATATCAACACTATATATAAATCATCTGTAAACCAAGCACTTCAGAAGTTCTGTTAATCTCACACAGTTTATTAAATAAAACTAAATTTTACAGCATACAATGGCACAGATACCATGAGTAATCGTTTAGTTGATATGGCAACCGAAGCTGTGTGAGAGGTTGGCGGCCATTTTGGATTCATTCCTGTCAGTAAAATAAATAAAATTATAAAGCGCCTAATATCTATGAAATAAATAGTAAATACTCTTACTAAGCAATTCACCTGGCTAATGAAAGCATTCAGCCTTTTGTTCTACCTTGCGGATCTGCCCTGTACACACTGCTCCTGTTTCTGAAGAAGTCTACAACTTATAAAATACTTTATTAGTGATCTTTACATTGCTAGTCAGTACCCAAATAGCGTAACCACGACTACACTACAGAGAGAGGTGAAGTGTAACCATCTAATCAGAGCCTTCATACAGGATTTCTAACAAAGCTGCTTTCTCTCAATTCAGAAATCACATTGCTTTCAATACAGCGGACTGTGTATACTATTAAATTTAAAAGGACACTTATACGTCTGAGTCTTTATTCTTATAATCTGCAGAGGACGAGAATTACAATTACATTAATGCCTATTTAAAGGAAAACCAGATTTTTTTTTTTTTAATTACATATCATTTATACCAATTTTTTACCTGTTATAACTAGCTGAAGCATTGCTATACTATACTATATATGCTATGCTCTGGAGATTCAATTACTGACCAATCAGACTCGCAGATTATAAAATCTTATATTGTCACAACAAACAAGCAAGAAAGAATAAAGAGTCTACCCTTGAAAGAGACGTATATAAATGGAAATCAATCTTCCAGCTAAACAGAAAAGAAAAGGTGAAAGGAAAATGAAAGACTCTGAATGGGATAACCCAATATTGCCACAGAGTCAGAACTACGAGACAGACTCTTCCTGCTCTAACGACAGCCCAGACAAACAAAGAACGAAATGGGACAACAGTGCTTCTCCCGAACCTTCAATTTTAGATACTGGATTTATCAATAGAGATAACCCAAACAACATGGATATAAACACACTTCAGAGTTTTTTTGAGAAATCATTTGCAAGTTTTAGAATTCAACTTAACAAGGATATGCATAAAGAGTTTACAGAAATAAAACAGACAATGGAACATTTCAATGCAAGGGTTGAAAAAAACGAATCAGACATAGCTGAATTAACAAAAGAAAACAAAGCGATTTCCAAAGAACAACTGGACATGAAAAATCAGATCAAATATCTCAAAATAAAAATGGCGGATTTGGAAGACCGGAATAGAAGGAATAATTTTAAGATCAGAGGGATTCCAGAGAGTGTTAAACAAGAGGATCTGATGACCTATATTAAAAAAATCCTTCAGGCTACCTTACCCACAATTACTGATGCAGAGTTAACAATTGACAGGGCACACAGACTACCAAAACCGAAATTCTTATCAACAGAGGTACCAAGAGACACAATCTTAAGAGTCCACTTCTTCCACGTGAAAGAAGGTCTATTCAACTATTTAAAAGTCAATAAAACCTTACCTTCTCCCTACGAAAGACTGAAGTTATTTGCTGACCTTTCAAAGGAGACTTTAATTCAGAGGAAAAAAATTTCAGCAGTTACCCAGGCACTGAGAGAACTTAAAGTCCAATACAGATGGGGATTTCCAACAAAAGTACTAATTTTTCATCAAAACAAGAATATCCCCATCAGTTCAGTAAAAGATGGATTAAACTTCATAAAAGAATTGAAGAAAAACCCGACTTAGTGATAGACTACTTTACGACTCGATGTTCAACAAAGAGGATCTTAATAATCAGGAAGTTGCAGTTGACTTTCCCCCATAGTAGTAGCCTCTTGCAAGCCAAGAAGCAATACACTCCTTTAGTAATTTACTGTTCAAGAATACTTTGAATCCTACTGTTATTTTTAACGTTTAAGTTATTGGTTATGTACAACAATACCCATGACATTTTTATTTTTAACTCCTTTTTTCTCCCTACAGGAAAATATGATTACAAAAAAGTTGGCTGTAAAATAATCAGATTGCAAGCCGTGTCTAAATGCATGTACGGAGTTTATACCCCAGCTTTTCATCTTATTAATGACACTTAAATTTGTTACTTACAATGTTAAAGGATTGAACTCACCCCAAAGGAGATTCTGGCTATGGAAATTCATTCAGGAAAACAATGTGGACGTAGTAGGTGTACAAGAAACAAAATTTGCCAAAGAGAATATTCCCAAACTTAATTTTAAAAACTGTCCGCATTTATTTTTGTCTAGCAATGATAGGAAAAAAGCTGGCGTGTTAATTCTCATTAGAAACAGTGTCTCTTTTGAACTAATAGAACAAATTACAGGGAAGGATGGGAGATATATTATTTTAATTTGCAAGATTAATGATGTGACCTACACTCTTGTAAATTTGTACGCTCCAAACAAAAATCAGTTTCCTTTTTTAGACAAAATGTCTGTTGTGATAAGAGAAAAGCAACAAGGAGAACTATTGGTGTTTGGAGACTTTAATATGATTCCTAATGGTGTATTAGATACAACATCTAAGACTAGAATACTCCAGCCAACATTAGATAAATGGTTAGATAAAGAAGAACTAATGGACATCTTCAGGTGTATCAACACTTCTTCCAAGGAATTCACTTTCTACTCACATTCACATAAAACATACTCTAGAATAGACTTGATTTTATCCACTCTACATACTCTTAAAAAATTTACATCGATAGAAATTGGCGTTAGATCTTGGTCAGATCACGCACCAGTTTTCTTTGAGATTACTGAAAAATTCCCTTTTAACAACAACAGAATTTGGACATGTAATTCTCACATATTTAGAAATCTTGAGTATAAGAAAGAGAATCATCCTTAAAACATTTTTTCACAGATAACAATACCAATGATATTTCCACAAATACCTTGTGGACTGCTCACAAAGCATTTATTAGAGGTATTCTAATACAAATAAGCAAAAGAGAGCGAAAGAAAAATTTAGAAAAGTTAAAAAATCTAACTGAAGAAATAAAACATCTTGAGCAAAGACAAATAAGAAAACCTAACACCATCTTGGAATCTAAACTCTTAGAATTGAGGATTAAGCTTAAATCCTGTTTAATTGAGGATTATAAACTCCAGTAAAACTAATATGTATCATTCAAACAATAAGCCAACTAAATTTATGATGTCAAGGATAAAACAGCAAAGAGTTAAGCTGGGTTCACACTAAGCGACAGCGACAACGACCATTTTCGGTGACGTAACAGCGACCTTGTAAGTCGCTGTTATGATCGCTGCTTAGCTGTCAAACACAGCAGAAGCAGCGATCATAACGTCGCTGTGCTACATGTGCAGAGAGCAGGGAGCCACGCTTAGCGCTGGCTCCTTGCTCTCCTAGGTACAGTACACATCGGGTTAATTAACCCGATGTGTGCTGCAGCTACATGTCACAGTGCAGAGAGCAGGGAGCCGCGCGCACTGCTTAGCGCTGGCTCCTTGCTCTCCTTGCTACAGTATACATCGGGTTAATTACCCGATGCGTACTGCAGCCACATGTGCACAGAGCAGGAGCCGGCACTGGCAGCAAGAGCGGAGGCTGGTAACGAAGGTAAATATCGGGTAACCAGGGAAAGGTCTTCCCTTGGTTACCCGATGTTTACGCTGGTTACAGCTTACCGCAGCTGCCAGTGCCGGCTCCTGCTCGCTTCATTTCGTCGCTCTCTCTCGCTGTCACACACAGCGATGTGTGTGTCACAGCGGGAGAGTGACGACCAAAAAATGAAGCTGGACATTCAGCAACGACTGGCGACCTCACAGCAGGGGCCAGGTCGTTGCTGGATGTCACACACAGCGACAGCGACGGGACGTCGCTGCAACGTCACAGAAAATGGTGACGTAGCAGCAACGTCGTTGTCGTTGTCGCTGTGTGTGACACCAGCTTAAGAAACAGAATTATATCTGTAAACAATAAACATGGTCAGCTATGCAAACATCCAAAAGATATTGCAGAGGCATTCGCTGACTACTACCATGACTAAAGGTCCAGTCACACTAAGCAACTTACCAGCGATCCCAACAACGATAGGGATCGCTGGTAAGTTGCTAGGAGGTTGCTGGTGAGATGTCACACTGCGACGCTCCAGCCATCCCACCAGCAACCTGACCTGGCAGGGATCGCTGGAGCGTGGCTACACGAGTTGCTGGTGAGCTCACCAGCAACCAGTGACCAGCCCCCAGCGCCGCGTGGAAGATGCTGTTATTGATAACTAAGGTAAATATCGGGTAACCAACCCGATATTTACCTTGGTTACCAGCGCACGGAGCAGAGAGCAGGGAGCAGCGCACACTGAGCGCTGGCTCCCTGCTCTCCTAGTTACAGCACACATCGGGTTAATTACCTGATGTGTGCTGCAGCTAAATGTGCACAGAGCAGGGAGCAGCGCACAATGCTTAGCGCTGGCTCCTTGCTCTCCTAGCTGCAGGACACATCGGGTTAATTAACCCGATGTGTCCTGCAGCTACATGTGCACAGAGCAGGAGCCGGCACTGACAGTGAGAGCGGCGGAGGCTGGTAACAAAGGTAAATATCGGGTAACCAAGGACAGGGCTTCTTGGTTACCCGATGTTTACATTGGTTACCAGCCTCCGCAGAAGCCGGCTCCTGCTGCCTGCACATTTAGTTGTTGCTGTCTCGCTGTCACACACAGCGATCTGTGCTTCACAGCGGGACAGCAACAACTAAAAAATGGTCCAGGACATTCAGCAACAACCAACGACCTCACAGCAGGGGCCAGGTTGTTGCTGGATGTCACACACAGCAACATCGCTAGCAACGTCACAAAAGTTGTTCGTTAGCAGCGATGTTGCTAGCGATGTTGCTTAGTGTGACGGGGCCTTTATATAATCTAAAAGACTGTACTTTACAAACGCAACTTTCGCAATCGTTAATTAATTCTTTTCTAGATAAAGTTAATTTACCTAAAATTGAAGAAAATGATTTAGAGGTTCTGAACAGGCCCATCACAAATAAAGAAATAGAGACCATTATTAAAAATTAAAAAAATGAAAAATCTCCTGGCCCCGATGGCCTAAATAATGGATATTACACAACATTTCAAAACATTTTAATACCCCACCTAACCAATCTTAATAATTATCTATTATCATCAAATGATATTCCCGAGGAAATGTTAGGGGCAAATATAATTATGCTGTTGAAATCAAAGAAAGATCCTATGGACGTTTCGAACTATAGGCCAATTTCGCTTATAAATACGGACACGAAAATTATTTCAAAATTAATTGCAAATAGAATCCAAACTATAATCCCAGAAATAATTAATATGGACCAAGTTGGGGTTATCAAAAAGAGACAGGCCTCGGATGCTACTAGAAAACTCATCAATCTAATTGACCATATTAACAAAGAAAAAGTTCCTTCTCTGTTTCTTGCATTAGATGCAGAGAAGGCATTTGATAGAATCCATTGGGGCTACTTGGATGCAACTTTGGAAAAATTTGGATTCATAGGGCAAATTAAAAATCTCATATCCCTTCTTTACTCCAAACCCTCAGCTCAAATTTACGTTAATAATTATATTTCGAGAAAATTTCCTATTACTAATGGTACAAGACAGGGCTGCCCACTATCGCCACTTCTATTCGCCTTACTTATGAAGCCTCTAGCAGAGTATATTAGAATGGAAAATAGAATTAAGGGAATTAATACTAATTGGAAACAGTATAAACTGACCCTTTATGCGGATGATATTATTTTATCAATCACAGATCCGTTAGAATCTCTAAGAAATATTGACAAGGCCTTACAGGAATTTAATAATATCTCCTACTACAAAATTAATAAACTTAAGTCACAAATTCTTAGCATCTTTTAGGCTGTCATCTAAATTGAAACTATCTATAAAGAATTTAACTATTCCTGGGGGGAAGGTAATGTACCTTATTTAGGTATATTGCTTTCTAATAATTTAAATAAAATTATACCCTCTAACATGAAACACCTTCTTGCTGCTCTGGACAATGTCCTTAAAAGCTTGAAAAATAGAAAAGACTTCATGGTTTGGGAAAATATTATCATACAAAAGTATTATTTTGCCAAAAATTCTATATACCTTTAGATGTTTACCCCCTAATATCCCCAATAAGTGGTTAGGAAAAATTCAATCTCAATTACAAAAGTTTGTCTGGCAAAGCAAAAAGCCTAGAACCTCTAAAACCATACTATTTAAACACAAACTGAAAGGTGGCCTGGGTGTGCCTAATATACAATCCTATTACCTAAGCAACCTAGTAAAACAAACTCAGTTTACACTATTAGAGAACCTTGATAACAGTTGGATGTCTCTTGAAAAATTCACCACCTGGAATAAAAATAAAAAAGACTTACTCTTAACTTATCTGCTTAGAACAAATAAAAAATTGCCAAGAAACCCAACTAATAATGCAGAGATAAAAGCTTGGAGAACTCTGCTAAACTGTTTATTAGCACAAAAGGTCTTGATGACAAGTTTGAAAAACATCTCGATAGATACTGTGGAACTGATGATACCAAGAATTAAATTATTAAATTGGAAAATATGCGGTATACGTTTCCTTGACGATATTGTAAGTAATAAAGATATTATTCCTTTTGACATATTACTTATAAAATACAATCTACCAATATCAGAGAAATATAAATGGACTCGTATATGGGAGTTTCTGCAAGAAACACATCTTCTATCAAAAAAATTACCCACCTTCATCATAGACTTACTAAATAACCCATTAAACATAGGTTTATGGAATACCAGAAACATATATTGAATTTTTAATGATGACTATACATTTAAGAAATTGAAATATATGGAATTTTGGGAAAAACAATTGAATACGACATTTCAATCTAACAAATGGAAATCTGCATTAACCTATACATACTCGATGTCTACCTGTATATCCATACAAGAATCTTATTATAAGATTCTGGTTGAGTGGTATTATACTGTTAGGGCCAGGTGGACGGGCAGACCCAGGAGGTGGATCCACTGGGCCAAACACCTTACTGAAGGCAAGGGGTCCGGTAGCCGGAGCACTACGGGTAGCAGGACAGTCCGATCAAAAGAGTGGAATGTAGAAGTCCCTGGGATCACGGAGTCACTGATGGTAGTCCGGGTGACGGAGCTCAGGTTCGGAGGCCGAGATGTTGTCAGGCAGAGTCCGGAACCGATGGAGCGAGAGGACGGATCACCACAGGGATCAGAGATGGTACAGACTGACGGGATGGCAGATAGTCAGCGTTCGGGAATCGGCAGGACCGGATGGCGAGGCAGGAGCGGTTCTAGAAGAGAGATAGGTAAGTATATCACAGAGACAAGGAGACCTGGCTCCTAGCTTAGGAAACACGAAGAACAGGCCCCGCCCACTTGGACATTAAACCCCTTTATACCCTGTACCTGTGTGTTCAATATCCTGTCAGTGGACGCTGGCCCTTTAAGAGAGGGTCAATGACTGCGCGCGGGCCCTAATGCGCATGCGCGAGGCCCGGGTGCCAGAAGCCAGGGCAGGGAGCGGTGAACAGGAAGCAGGGGAGCCGGCCTGGAGCAGAGCTGCCGACGGGCGCCGGGAGCGGGGACCGGGCCGCCTGGGGACCGCAGGTGATGGAGACTGGAGCGGGGGACGCCTACCAGAGGAGCCGGGGAGCGAAGCAGGGAAGCCGGGGAGCGTGGCAGGTGAGCCGGGGAGCAGGGCAGGGGACCCGGGGAGCGTGACAGTACCCCCCCCCACGCCCCCCTCCCCGCAACCGGGACAGGAAGGCACGTATCAGAGGAGTACCCACATTCTCCCGGGGTTCCCAGGACCTATCCTCAGGACCGTACCCAGCCCAGTCCACCAGGAAGAACTGTCGGCCCCGTACGGTTTTCATGGCCACGATATCCCTTACCGCATAGATGTCATCATCAGCATTAGGAGGAGGAGCAGAACTGGCAGCAGCGGAGAAGGGACCAAGGACAACCGGCTTGAGCAGGGAGACGTGGAAGGAGTTGGGTATCCTCATCGTGGCTGGGAGCTGCAGCTTGTAGGAGACCTCATTTATTTTGCTGAGGACTTTAAACGGCCCGATGTAGCGAGGACCCAGCTTGTATGATGGTAGCTTTAATCGGACGTACTTGGAAGCAAGCCAGACCAGATCACCTGGAGAGAAACACGGGGGATCCAGACGCCTCTTGTCTGCGTGTCTCTTCATTCGCAGGGAAGCACGTCCAAGGGACGCCTTGACAGAGTCCCAAATTGTTGCAAAGTCACGGGCTACAGCATCAGCAGCAGGGACATCCGAGGAAGAGGATACAGGTAATGGGACGGAAGGCTGAAGTCCGTAAACGACATGGAAGGGAGAGCTGGAGGAGGACTCACTGACGTGGTGGTTATGGGAGAATTCAGCCCAAGGAAGAAGCGTGGACCAGTCGTCGTGATGGGCGTTAACGTAGTGACGTAAGAAGGAGGTCAAGATCTGATTGACTCGTTCCACTTGGCCATTCGACTGAGGATGGTAGGCTGAAGAAAAGTCCAGAGTCACTCCCAGATGTTTGCAGAGAGCCCTCCAGAAGCGGGAGGTGAACTGAGTTCCTCTGTCGGACACAATGTGTGATGGAAAGCCATGCAACCGGAAGATGTGCTGTATGTAGGCGTCAGCGAGTTCCTGGGCTGAGGGCAGTCCAGCCATAGGGACGAAATGAGCCATTTTGGAGAACCGATCCACCACGACCCATATGACTGTGTGTCCAGAAGACAGGGGCAAGTCCGTAATAAAGTCCATTGCAATGTGTTGCCACGGAACAGAGGGTATAGGCAGAGGCAGAAGACGGCCATATGGCAGATGTTTGGGCGTCTTGTTCCTGGCACAAGAGGAGCAGGCTGAGACAAAAGAAGCGACGTCCGTGCGAAGGGATGGCCACCAGTAGTGACGTACAATTGTACTCCATGTTCTCTTCTGACCAGCATGGCCGGCTGTTTTCGAGGCATGGCCCCAGTGCAACACTTTTTGCCTGTTGGTCTCAGAGACATAGGTCTTCCCGGGCGGTATCTGGGCCAGGGTGACAGGGGCCACCGGAATGATTTTACCAGGGCAGATGATGGGCTGGGATGTCTCCTCCTCCTGCTCCATGGGCATGAATGACCTGGACAAGGCATCTGCGCGTACATTCTTGTCCGCGGGTCGGAAATGGAGCTGGAAATCGAACCTGGCAAAGAACAAGGACCACCTGGCTTGCTGTGGGTTCAGTCGCTGAGCGGACCGCAGGTATTCCAGGTTCTTGTGGTCCGTGTAAATGATCACGGGGTACACTGCTCCCTCCAGAAGGTAGCGCCATTCCTCCAGAGCCAGTTTGACTGTCAGTAGCTCTCGGTCACCGATGGTGTAGTTGCGTTCAGGCGCAGAGAAGCTCTTGGAGAAGAAACCGCAAGTAACCATCTTCCCGGAGGAGGACTTCTGCATGAGCACTGCTCCGGCTCCCGAGGAGGAGGCATCCACCTCCAAGGTGAAATGTCGGTTTAACTCCGGACGGTGGAGCACAGGGGAGGAAGCAAATGCCCGCTTCAGGGAGCCAAACGCGGCGTCGGCCGCAGGTGACCAGTCCTTTGGATTAGCCCCCTTCTTGGTCAAGGCGGAGAGAGGTGCAGTCAGAGCAGAAAAGTGAGGGATGAACTGACGGTAATAGTTTGCGAATCCCAGAAAGCGTTGGATTGCCTTCAGTCCAGAAGGAGGGGGCCAGTTGAGAATGGAAGAGACCTTCTCCGGGTCCATCTGCAGGCCGGTATCGGAGATTACGTAACCCAGGGGAGTCCCAGCAGGATTTGATGAGACATGTGTGGGAGGACGTAGAGAGCGATGTTCTCGGTGTGCAGGGCACCGATACGCAGTTCCACCGGCTTGGTGATCCACGAGATGGTGTCAGAGAGGGGTCTCCCATCTACCGAGGCAATCACGAGGGGTTTGTCGAGTGGAGTAACAGGCACCTGGTACTTGTCCACCGTGGCCTGCTGGATGAAATTGCCTGCTGCCCCGGAGTCGAGGTACGCCTCGGCCGTGAACCGCGTCTCTCCCGTTGTCACTTGAACAGTCTACGTAACCGGGTCAGAGAGAGTCCCAGCACCTAGGGTGGCCTCTCCTACCAACCCTAGGCTTTGGAGTTTCCCGGCCTCTCTGGACAGGAGCGTAGAAGGTGTGTACCCTCTCCGCAGTAGAAGCAGAGACCCTTGGCGAGCCGTTCTGCTTGGCGTTGTTCGGACTGCCGCAAACGGTCGATCTGCATGGGCTCGTGGACGGAGACACCAGATGACGTTGACTGAAGTACGGCGGGCTTCTGCGGAGGAGAGGAATGCCGTATCGGACGTCTCTCAAGTGACACCTCTTTGGATCGTTCCTGAAAGCGAAGATCCACTCGAGTCGCTAGGGCAATCAGGGCATCCAGGGTGGACGGCACGTCACGACCAGCCAGCTCATCTTTAATTCGACCCAAGAGGCCTTCCCAGAAGGCGGCGGTTAGAGCCTCATTGTTCCACCCGAGTTCCGAAGCCAAGGTGCGAAAACGGATGGCATATTGGCCCACCGTCAGAGTCCCCTGACGTAGCCGGAGGAGAGATGAGGCAGACGCGGAGGCGCGTCCGGGCTCGTCAAAGGTGCCACGAAATGCCTGCAGGAACTCCTGGATGTTGGTGGTCACCGGATCCTCCTTCTCCCACAAGGGGTTCATCCAGGCCAGTGCCTCACCCTCTAGATGGGACATCATGAACGCGACCTTGGCTTGGTCGGAGGCAAACAAGTGCGGCAGCTGCTTGAAATGGAGGGAGCATTGATTTATGAATCCCCTGCAGGTCTTGGGATCTCCGGCGTACCGGGGTGGTGAGGCCAAATGAAGTCTGGAAGCATCCGAGGAGGCTGCCACGGGAGCTGTGGCCGTGGGTTGTACAGTGGAAGCTCAAGATGCCGAAGATGTGACCGACGCTTGTAGCGTGTACAGGCGGGCGTCCACAGAAGACATGAAGTTCAGCATGCAGGTCTGGGTCTCACGCTGGCGTGTGAGTTCCTCCTGCAAGGCCGCTAGTGCTTCGGCGGGATCCATGGCCTGTTCTTACTGTTAGGGCCAGGTGGACGGGCAGACCCAGGAGGTGGATCCACTGGGCCGAACACCTTACTGAAGGCAAGGGGTCCGGTAGCCAAAGCACTACGGGTAGCAGGACAGTCCGATCAAAAGAGTGGAATGTAGAAGTCCCTGGGATCACGGAGTCACTGATGGTAGTCCGGGTGACGGAGCTCAGGTTCGTAGGCCGAGATGTTGTCAGGCAGAGTCCGGAACCGATGGAGCGAGAGGACGGATCACCACAGGGATCAGAGATGGTACGGACTGACGGGATGGCAGATAGTCAGCGTTCGGGGTTCGGGAATCGGCAGGACCGGATGGCGAGGCAGGAGCGGTTCTAGAAGAGAGATAGGTAAGTATATCACAGAGACAAGGAGACCTGACTCCTAGCTTAGGAAACACGAAGAACAGGCCCCGCCCACTTGGACATTAAACCCCTTTATACCCTGTACCTGTGTGTTCAATATCCTGTCAGTGGACGCTGGCCCTTTAAGAGAGGGTCAATGACCGCGCGCGCGCCCTAATGCGCATGCGCGAGGCCCGGGTGCCAGAAGCTAGGGCAGGGAGCGGTGAACAGGAAGCAGGGGAGCCGGCCTGGAGCAGAGCTGCCGACGGGCGCCGGGAGCGGGGACCGGGCCGCCTGGGGACCGCAGGTGATGGGGGCTGGAGACTGTGGAGCGGGGGACGCCTACCAGAGGAGCCGGGGAGCGAAGCAGGGAAGCCGGGGAGCGTGGCAGGTGAGCCGGGGAGCAGGGCAGGGGACCCGGGGAGCGTGACATATACCCCACAAAAACTACATAGATTCTCTTATCAAAATTCTGATTTATGTTGGAGAGAATGTGGAGAGAGAGGGACTACCAGTCATATTTTTTGGAGTTGTCCAAAACTAAAGGAATTGTGGAGAGATACAGAAATTCTCCTCCATAATGTAACCTCATCTGAAATTAGTCTCTCTGCGGAATTAGTTCTGCTATCAATTGGGATAGATGAACTTAACTTAAATTATAGACATATTACCTGTCATATCATACAAGTGATTAAAAATCTCCTCGCTGCCAACTGGAGAAATACTAATATTCCATCTATACATGAAGTAATAGAAAGAATTTCCTCTCACAATCTTTACGAATTTAAGTTTGCTTTGAAAGATAGTCTATATGATAAGTACTCGGTGAGATGGAATCTTTGGTCAAAGAAGTTCAATCCCAATCTTATTATATTAAATCCTTGAGTTAGTGGAGCTACTAGCTGTAAAAATGATTTAATTATATTCTCTGTCTTTTTTTATTCTAATAGTTACGTTTAGCAATTTATGTGTTAAGAGATTCAAGATTTTCAGCCAAAACTCTACTATAACTCTAGTTTACCTTTTTCTTTAATCATATAACCTTTCCCTCTCCCCCCCCTTTCTTTTTTTTTTTTTTTTTGTTTTCCCCCTTTCCCGTGCTCTACTTTTTCTATTTCAAAAATTGAATGTTAATTTAACTTTAGATTGTAATTTGACTAATTGTTGTTAAGTTTTACTGTGTGAACAATTTGTTTTGTTTGAACCAAATTTTAAAATAAAAAATATGTAAAGAAAATGGTTTGATAGAAAGCACTGGGGACTACTAAAGTGGCCAGCAATGAGTCCAGACCTGAATCCCATAGAACACCTGTGGAGGGATCTCAAAATGCCAGTTTGGAGAAGGCACCCTTTAAATCTCAGGGACCTGGAGCAGTTTGCCAAAGAAGAATAGTCTAAAATTCCAGGAGAGCATTGTAAGAAACTCATTGATGGTTACCGGAAGCGATTGTTCGCAGTTATTTTGGCTAAAGGTTGTGCAACATAGTATTAGGCTAAGGGTGCCAATACTTTTGTCGGGCCCACTTTTTGGAGTTTTGTGTGAAATGATCAATGATTTGATTTTTGTTTCATTCTCTTTTGTGTTATTTTCATTGCAAGCAAAATAAATGAAGTTAATAATACCAAAGAATTTGTGATTGCAATCATTTTCAAGAAGAAACTGAGTATTATCTGAAAAAATTGCAGGGGTGCCAATACTTTTGGGCAGCACTGTATAGCATATAACCAGGTGTATATTATGTTACCTGAGCATTATAGGTGTGGAATGATCATGAAATATATGTAGATTACAGGAAAATAAACGTATATAGCATATAACCAGGTGTATATTATGTTACCTGAGCATTATATGTGTAGAATGATCATGAAATATCTGTAGATTATAGGAGAATGAACGTATATAGCATATAACCAGGTGTATATTACGTTACCTGAGCATTATAGGTGTGCAATGATCAGGAAATATATTTAGATAATAGGAAAATGAAGGCATATGCCATATAACCAGGTGTATATTACATTACCTGAGCATTATAGGTGTGGAATGATCATGAAATATCTGTAGATAATAATAGAATTAACACATATCCCATATAACCAGGTGTATATTATGTTACCTGAGCATTATAGGTGTGGAATGATCATGAAATATATGTAGATATTAGGAGAATGAACGTATATGCCATATAACCAGGTGTATATTACGTTACCTGAGCATTATACGTGTGGAATGATCATGAAATATATGTAGATATTAGGAGAATGAACGCATATGCCATATAACCAGGTGTATATTACGTTACCTGAGCATTATAGGTGTGCAATGATCAGGAAATATATTTAGATAATAGGAAAATGAAGGCATATCCCATATAACCAGGTGTATATTATGTTACCTGAGCATTATAGGTGTAGAATGATCATGAAATATCTGTAGATTACAGGAAAATGAACGCTTATGCCATATAACCAGGTGTATATTATGTTACCTGAGAATTATAGATGTGGAATGATCAGGAAATATATGTAGAATAGGAGAATGAACACATATGCCATATAACCAGGTGTATATTATGTTACCTGAGCATTATAGGTGTAGAATGATCATGAAATATCTGTAGATAATAATAGAATTAACACATATCCTATATAACCAGGTGTATGTTATGTTAACTGAGCATTATAGGTGTGGAATGATCATGAAATATCTGTAGATTACAGGAAAATGAACGCTTATGCCATATTATGTTACCTGAGAATTATAGATGTGGAATGATCAGGAAATATATGTAGAATAGGAGAATGAACGCATATGCCATATAACCAGGTGTATATTATGTTACCCAAGCATTATAGGTGTAGAATGATCATGAAATATCTGTAGATAATAATAGAATTAACACATATCCCATATAACCAGGTGTATGTTATGTTACCTGAGCATTATAGGTGTGGAATGATCATGAAATATCTGTAGATTACAGGAAAATGAACGCATATGCCATATAACCAGGTGTATATTATGTTACCTGAGAATTATAGGTGTGGAATGATCATGAAATATATGTAGATAATAGGGGAAGGAACATATTTCTTAGAATCAATCTTATAATCTTATAACCTTAATCAAGGTGGGAGTTGATCAGGGCTACGTTGAGGGTTTTTATTGTTACCATGATTAGAAAGGGGCGGACTCTAGAAATGTTCTTCACGTGCAAGGGACAAGAGATTGTATATCGGAAGTGAAGTAGAGATCAGTGTCAAACATGACACACAGACAGTGAGCCTGCTGACTAGGCGTTATCTTGGTGCCCACACTGAGAAGGAGATGTCAGATTTAGGGAGATTAGTGGAGGGCGGGAGCAGAAGAAGTTCAGTTTTGGAAATGTTGAGTTTCAGATAGAGAGCGGACATGATATTGGAGACTGCGGTTAGACAGTCATTGGTGTTCTTTTGTACCGCAGAGCTAAGATCAGGGGCTGAAGTGTATAATTGTGTGTCATCAGCATAGAGATGGTACTGGAAGCCAAGTCTGCTGATGGTCTGTCCAACAGGTGCCGGATACAGAGAGAAGAGAAGAAGACCAAGGACTGAACCCTGAAGGACCCCAACAGTGAGAGGAAGAGGGGAGAAAGTGGAGCCAGCAAATGATACACTGAAAGAGCAGTCAGAAAGATAGGAAGAGAACCAGGAGAGAACCATGTCATTGATGCCAATGGAATGCAGCATAGAGAGTAGGAGATGGTTGTCAACTGTGTCAAAAGCTGCAGAGAGATCAAGAAGAATAAGCAGAGAGAAGTCACCATTACGTTTTGTTGTCAGAACGCCATTGGTCACTTTGAGAGCAGTTTTTGTAGAGTGTAGAGGTTAGAAACCAGACTGTAATGAGTCTAGAAGAGAGTGGGGGGAGAGGTATCGGGTGAGGCGACAGTACACTAGGCGCTCCAGGAGTTTAGAGATGAAGGGCAGGTTATAGACTGGTCTGTAGTTATTCATGCAGGATGGATCAAGAGAAGATTTCTTTAATAATGGAGTAATGATAGAGTGTTTGAAGGAGGAAGGGAAGATGCCAGAAGAGAGGGAGAGGTTGAATATTTTGGTTAGGTGAGTAGTGACTACCGTAGAGAAACTGGAGTAGGTGTGAGAGAGTAGGGTCAGTGGTGCATGTAGTGGGATGAGAGAGAGGAGCCTGGAGACTTCTTCCTCTGTGACTGGGTCAGATATGGAGATTGAGCCGGAGGAAATATGTGGAAGAATGGGAGCAACAGCCCTTTGAGGTTGGGAGCTGATTTCCTGGATAATGTCTATTTTCTGCGTAAAGTAAGAAGCCAGATCATCAGCACAGAGGTCAGTGATGGGGCCTGCACTTTAGGAGTGAGGAGAGAGTGAAAGGTGTCAAAGAGTTTCTTTGAGTTGTTTGATAGTGAGGAGATCAGGGTGGTGAAGTAGGTTTGTTTGGCGAGGTGAAGGGCAGAGTTTCTAAGTTCTTTAATCAATTTATAGTTGATAAAGTTTTGTGCTGAGCAAGTTTTCCTCCACAGCCGTTCAGAATTGAATTTTTTTATAATAGTTACTTATGACCGTTAGTATATGAACCACTGAATTGTAAAGCACTTAAACATTTGTTGGTGCAATATAAATAAAGATTATTATTATCCCGGAGATGGAGAGAGATGAAAGTATGGGGCGGTGATAGCGGGCGACGCGCGGAATGCTTGGCGCAGTTAGAAAAATAATCCATGGGGACGTCGGAAAGAGCAGAGTATGAAGTACGACCACAAAAAAGATTTAATGTTCGCACCGACCCAGCGTCTGAGTTAGTAAGAGAACTGTGCGATTCGCGACAGTGCTGAGAGGGGAAGTGCGCGTTAGTGAGTGCACTTGTATTGCCACTTGTAACTTATTTAAAGAGCCAGTGTCAAAAATAGAAACAACCTGTGGCAGGGAAGCAGAACTACCGGGCCATGTTATGGTTTTGTGCCAAAGCCCATTGGGCATCTGCCCAGTTTGCCAGATGCCCAGTCTAGACCTGCTTAAATCTGTAGTAGATGGTGAGATATGGATCCTGAAAGTCAAAAGGTCAAAACATTGTTACTCTTTTGGTTGTCAGTGTAAAAAAAAATGTTTTTATTGGCATTGCTATATTCTGGGATCTATATCTTTTTTTATTTTTAATTTTTTTTTTTGCTTGAAATTATTATTTATTTAGAGAGCACCATTGATTCCATGCTGCTGTACATGAGAAAGGTTTACATAGAAACAAGTTATAAATACAATGAACAAACTAACAGTGACAGACCGATACAGAGGGGAGAGAGGACCCTGCCCTTGCGGTCTTACATTCTACAGGGCGATGGGGAGAGAGACAAGTAGGTTGGGTCTTCTCTGGTGGTGGTGGTGCACCAGGTCCAGTGGTTGTGGAGCGCCGGGTCCAGTGGTGGAGGAGCGCCGGGTCCAGTGGTGGAGGAGCGCCGGGTCCAGTGGTGGAGGAGTGCCGGGTCCAGTGGTGGAGGAGCACCGGGTCCAGTGGTGGTGGAGCACCAGGTCCAGTGGTTGTGGAATGCTGGGTCCAGTATTGGTGGAGCGCCGGGTCCAGTGGTGGTGGAGCACCAGGTCCAGTGGTGGTGTAGTGCTGGATCCAATGGTGGTGGTGGAGCACCAGGTACAGTGGTGGTGAAGTGGCACCGAGATGCAGATTTGTTTCAGGCCTGCGACACACATCCGTGCCGCCGGTACGTGTTTGCCATTTTTGCACGTACCAGCGGCACGGAGACACGTTCAGCAATGCTACCCTATTGTACCATGCACACACACGTAAAACCACACGGAACGTGTGTGCGTTTGTACGTGTGTGCGTTTTTCTACACGCTGACATGTCAGTGTTTTCTCCGGCAGCACGGGTGTCACACGACCCGCACCCGTACCACACAGGTGTAGTGTGGATGCGGTCCCGTGTGACACGCGCCAGAGAAAACACACGTGTCAGTGAAAAAAACCCCAAACATTTACTCACCTTCTCCAGCCCTCCTGTCTCTGCCGCTGCTGCCACTTGCTACCGACCGCCGCTCATTATTCTCATTTAATATTCACTTCACTGCCTGGCAGCAGCGGGGAGACCGGAGGGCTGGAGACCGAAGATCAGCACCATGGACAGCAGAAAGGACAGCAGGAAGGACCACGTGAGTATGTAAATAACCTGTTCTCCGTATGTTATGACGGATAGCATGCGGAGAACACACGTGGCCCGCACGTACCAGAGTCACGTACTTACCTGCACGCAACACGCAGGGGAAATACGTGTCTCTCGGCACGTGCGTGATTTTCACGTGAGTGTGTCGGAGGTGTGACGTATCAACCGGCTGTATAACAAAGGGCCGGTATGTTTTGCAGAAGCATGGGTGCTCTGCAATGTGAAGTTGGCTGGGACCTGTGGTTCCACAGGATTGCATTACATGCAGAGCCATGGAAGGGTGTGTGATGCTGATTACTGTCACGCTCCCCGGGTCCTCTGCTCCGCTCCCCGGCTCACCTGCCACGCTCCCCGCTCTCCAGCCTCCATTGCCCGCGCTTCCCAGGCCTCCTGGTCCCCGCTCCCGGCGCCCGTCGGCTTCCCAGCCCCTGCCCGGCTCTGCTGCTTCCTCCTCTCAGCTTCCTGCCCTGGCTTCTGGCACCCGGGCCGCGCGCATGCGCATTAGGGCGCGCGCGCGGTCACTGACCCTTTCTTAAAGGGCCAGTGTCCACTGACAGGAAATGATGCACACAGGTACAGGGTATAAAGGGGTTTAATGTCCAAGGGGGCGGGGCCTGTTCTTCGTGTTTCCCAAGCTAGGAGTCAGGTCTCCTTGTGTTCCTGTGAGATACTTACCTCTCTCTCTTCTAGAGCCGATCCTGCATTGCCATCCGGTCCTGCTGTATCTCGAACCCCGAACGCTGCCTATCTGCCATCCTGACAGCCCGTACCATCTCTGTTCCCTGCGGTGACCCGTCATCTCGCTCCAACGGTTCCGGACCCCGCCTGACATCATCCCGGCTTCCGAACCTGAGCTCCGTCACCCGGACCACCATCAGTGACCCCGTGGTCCCAGGGACTTCTCCATTGTGCTCTAGTGCACGGACTGTCCTGCTACCTAAAGTGCTCCGGCTACCGGACTCCTTTCCCTCATCGGGGAGTTCGGCCCAGTGGATCCACCTCCCGGGTCTGCCCATCCATCTGGCCCTAACAGTAAGAACAGGCCATGGATCCCGCCGAAGCACTAGCGGCCTTGCATGAGGAACTCCAACGCCAGCGTGAAGTCCAGACCCGCATGCTGAACTTTATGACTTCCGTGGACGCCCGCTTGAACACGCTACAAGCCTTGGTCACATCTTCAGCGCCCCGGGTCTCCACTAGTCAATCCACGGCTCCCGCTCCCGTGGCAGCCTCCTCGGATGCTTCCAGACTTCGTTTGGCCTCACCACCCCGGTACGCCGGAGATCCCAAGACCTGCAGGGGGTTTATAAACCAATGCTCCCTCCATTTCACGCAGCTGCCGCATTTGTTTGCCTCCGACCAAGCCAAGGTCGCCTTCATAATGTCTCACCTAGAGGGCGAGGCACTGGCGTGGATGAACCCCTTGTGGGAGAAGGAGGACCCTATGACCAAGAACCTCCAGGAGTTCCTGCAGGCCTTTCGCGGCACCTTTGACGAGCCCGGACGCGCCTCCGCGTCTGCTTCATCTCTTCTCCGGTTACGTCAGGGAACTCTGACGGTGGGTCAATACGCCATCCGTTTCCGCACCTTGGCTTCGGAACTCGGGTGGAATAACGAGGCCCTAACCGCCGCCTTCTGGGAAGGACTCTCGGGTCGAATCAAAGATGAGCTGGCTGGTCGTGACGTACCGTCCACCCTGGACGCCCTGATTACCCTAGCGACTCGAGTGGACATTCGCTTTCAGGAGCGGTCCAAAGAGGTGTCCCGTGAGAGATGTCCGGTACGGCATTCCTCTCCTCCACAGAAGCCCGCCGTACTCCAGTCAACGGCCTCTGGTGTCTCCGTCCATGAGCCCATGCAGATCGACCGTGTGCGACAGTCTGAACAACGTCGAGCAGAGCGGCTCGCCAAGGGTCTCTGCTTCTACTGCGGAGAGGGCACACACCTGCTACGCTCCTGTCCAGAGAGGCCGGGAAACTCCAAAGCCTAGGGTTGGTAGGAGAGGCCACCCTAGGTGCTGGGACTCTCTCAGACCCGGTTATATGGACTGTGCAAGTGACAACGGGAGAGACGCGGTTCACGGCTGAGGCGTACCTCGATTCTGGGGCAGCAGGCAATTTCATCCAGCAGGCCACGGTGGACAAGTACCAGGTGCCTGTTACTCCACTCGCCAAACCTCTTGTGATTGCCTCTGTGGATGGGAGACCCCTCTCTGACACCATCTCCTGGATCACCAAGCCGCTTGAACTGCGTATCGGTGCTCTGCACACCGAGAACATCGCTCTCTACGTCCTCCCACACATGTCACATCAAATCCTGCTGGGCCTTCCTTGGTTGCGGACACACGAACCTTCAGTCAGCTGGGGCACTGGTGATATCACTCGATGGGGGTCTTCTTGCCATGAGAACTGTCTGAAGACCATACAACCCATCCGGCGACCTCCAGTTCCAGAGTCCCTACCGGGACTGCCCTCAGCCTATTGGTCCTTCGCGGACGTCTTTGATAAGAAGGAGTCAGAGGTACTTCCGCCACATCGTCCTTACGATTGTGCCATTGACCTGCTCCCGGGAACTACACCACCTCGAGGACGGATATATCCACTGTCTCCAGCCGAAACAAGGGCCATGTCTACGTACATCACAGAGAGCCTGGCTAGGGGATTCATTCGGAGATCCTCCTCTCCTGCTGGAGCAGGCTTCTTCTTCGTAAAGAAGAAAGAGGGCGACCTACGCTCATGCATAGACTACCGGGGATTGAACCAAATCACCGTAAAAAACAAGTACCCCCTGCCGCTCATCCCCGAATTGTTTGATCGGCTCACAAGAGCTCGTGTGTTCACCAAGTTGGATCTTCGGGGTGCCTACAACCTGGTCCGTATCCGCTCGGGGGAGGAATGGAAGACCGCGTTCAACACTCGCGATGGGCACTATGAATACTGCGTGATGCCCTTCGGCCTGTGTAACGCACCAGCAGTCTTCCAAGAATTAGTGAACGACGTGTTCCGGGACCTTCTCTACGTCTGTGTGGTGGTATATCTGGATGACATCCTTGTCTTCTCTCCGGACCTCCAGACCCACCGAGAGAACGTGCAACTGGTTCTACAAAGACTGAGAGAGAATCGTCTGTACGCCAAGTACGAGAAGTGTGTCTTCGAACAGTCTTCTCTCCCCTTCCTGGGTTACCTCATCACCGATACCGGATTGCAGATGGATCCTAAGAAGGTCTCTTCCATTCTCAACTGGCCTCCTCCTTCTGGACTGAAGGCAATCCAACGCTTTCTGGGATTCGCCAACTATTACCGCCAGTTCATTCCTCACTTCTCTGCTCTGACTGCTCCTCTCTCCGCCTTGACCAAGAAGGGGGCTAATCCAAAGGACTGGTCACCTGCGGCCGACGCCGCGTTTGGCTCTCTAAAGCGAGCCTTTGCCTCCTCTCCTGTACTCCACCGTCCAGAGCTAAACCGCCAGTTCACCTTGGAGGTGGATGCCTCCTCCTCGGGAGCCGGAGCAGTGCTCATGCAGAAGTCCTCCTCCGGGAAGATGGTGACTTGCGGTTTCTTCTCCAAGAGCTTCTCCGCGCCTGAACGCAATTACACCATCGGTGACCGAGAGCTATTGGCCGTCAAACTGGCTCTGGAGGAATGGCGCTATCTTCTGGAAGGAGCAGTGTACCCCGTCATTATTTACACGGACCACAAAAACCTAGAATACCTGCGGTCTGCTCAGCGACTGAACCCACGGCAAGCCAGGTGGTCCTTGTTCTTTGCCAGGTTCGACTTCCAGCTCCATTTCCGACCTGCGGACAAGAATGTACGCGCTGATGCCTTGTCTAGGTCTTTCATGCCCATGGAGCAGGAGGAGGAGACATCCCAACCCATCATCTGTCCAAGTAAGATTATTCCGGTGGCTCCTGTCACCCTGGCCCAGATACCGCCCGGGAAGACCTATGTCTCTGAGACTGACAGGCAAAAAGTGTTACACTGGGGCCATGCCTCGAAAACAGCCGGTCATGCTGGTCAGAAGAGAACATGGAGTGCGATTGTACGTCATTACTGGTGGCCATCCCTTCGCACGGACGTCGCCTCTTTTGTCTCTGCCTGCTCCTCTTGTGCCAGGAACAAGACGCCCAAACACCTGCCATATGGCCGTCTTCTGCCTCTGCCTATACCCTCAGTTCCCTGGCAACACATTGCGATGGACTTTATTACGGACTTGCCATTGTCCTCCGGACACACAGTCATATGGGTCGTGGTGGATCGGTTCTCTAAAATGGCCCATTTCGTCCCTATGGCTGGACTGCCCTCTGCCCAGGAACTCGCGGACGCCTATATACATCACATCTTCCGCTTGCATGGCTTTCCATCACACATTGTGTCCGACAGAGGAACCCAGTTCACCTCCCGCTTCTGGAGGGCTCTCTGTAAACATCTGGGAGTAACTCTGGACTTTTCTTCTGCCTACCATCCTCAGTCGAACGGCCAAGTGGAACGGGTCAATCAGATATTGACCTCTTTCTTACGTCACTACGTCAACGCCCATCATGACGATTGGTCCACGCTTCTTCCTTGGGCTGAATTCTCCCATAATCACCACGTCAGTGAGTCCTCCTCCAGTTCTCCCTTCCATGTCGTCTACGGACTTCAGCCGTCTGTCCCATTGCCTGTATCCTCTTCCTTGGATATCCCTGCTGCTGATGCAGTACTCCGTGACTTTACAACCATTTGGGACTCAGTTAAGGCGTCCCTTGCACGTGCATCTCTGCGGATGAAGAGACACGTGGACAAGAGACGTCTGGATCCTCCGTGTTTCTCTCCAGGAGATCTCGTCTGGCTTGCTTCCAAGTACGTCCGATTGAAGTTACCATCCTACAAGCTGGGACCTCGCTACATCGGACCGTTTAAAGTCCTCGGCAAGATCAATGAGGTCTCCTACAAACTGCAGCTCCCGGCCACGATGAGGATACCCAACTCCTTCCACGTCTCTCTGCTCAAGCCGGTTGTCCTTGGTCCCTTCTCCGCTGCTGCCAGTCCGGCTCCTCCTCCTATTGCTGAGGACGACATCTATGCGGTAAGGGATATCGTGGCCATGAAGACCGTACGAGTTCGACAGTTCTTCCTGGTGGACTGGGCAGGGTATGGTCCTGAGGATAGGTCCTGGGAGCCCAGGGAGAATGTGGGCACTCCTCTGATCCGTGCCTTCCTGTCCCGGTTGCGGGGAGGGGGGCATGGGGGGGGGTACTGTCACGCTCCCCGGGTCCTCTGCTCCGCTCCCCGGCTCACCTGCCACGCTCCCCGCTCTCCAGCCTCCATTGCCCGCGCTTCCCAGGCCTCCTGGTCCCCGCTCCCGGCGCCCGTCGGCTTCCCAGCCCCTGCCCGGCTCTGCTGCTTCCTCCTCTCAGCTTCCTGCCCTGGCTTCTGGCACCCGGGCCGCGCGCATGCGCATTAGGGCGCGCGCGCGGTCACTGACCCTTTCTTAAAGGGCCAGTGTCCACTGACAGGAAATGATGCACACAGGTACAGGGTATAAAAAGGTTTAATGTCCAAGGGGGCGGGGCCTGTTCTTCGTGTTTCCCAAGCTAGGCGTCAGGTCTCCTTGTGTTCCTGTGAGATACTTACCTCTCTCTCTTCTAGAGCCGATCCTGCATTGCCATCCGGTCCTGCTGTATCTCGAACCCCGAACGCTGCCTATCTGCCATCCTGACAGCCCGTACCATCTCTGTTCCCTGCAGTGACCCGTCATCTCGCTCCAACGGTTCCGGACCCCGCCTGACATCATCCCGGCTTCCGAACCTGAGCTCCGTCACCCGGACCACCATCAGTGACCCCGTGGTCCCAGGGACTTCTCCATTGTGCTCTAGTGCACGGACTGTCCTGCTACCTAAAGTGCTCCGGCTACCGGACTCCTTTCCCTCATCGGGGAGTTCGGCCCAGTGGATCCACCTCCCGGGTCTGCCCATCCATCTGGCCCTAACAGTAAGAACAGGCCATGGATCCCGAAGCACTAGCGGCCTTGCATGAGGAATTCCAACGCCAGCGTGAAGTCCAGACCCGCATGCTGAACTTTATGACTTCCGTGGACGCCCGCTTGAACACGCTACAAGCCTCGGTCACATCTTCAGCGCCCCGGGTCTCCACTAGTCAATCCACGGCTCCCGCTCCCGTGGCAGCCTCCTCGGATGCTTCCAGACTTCGTTTGGCCTCACCACCCCGGTACGCCGGAGATCCCAAGACCTGCAGGGGGTTTATAAACCAATGCTCCCTCCATTTCACGCAGCTGCCGCATTTGTTTGCCTCCGACCAAGCCAAGGTCGCCTTCATAATGTCTCACCTAGAGGGCGAGGCACTGGCGTGGATGAACCCCTTGTGGGAGAAGGAGGACCCTATGACCAAGAACCTCCAGGAGTTCCTGCAGGCCTTTCGCGGCACCTTTGACGAGCCCGGACACGCCTCCGCGTCTGCTTCATCTCTTCTCCGGTTACGTCAGGGAACTCTGACGGTGGGTCAATACGCCATCCGTTTCCGCACCTTGGCTTCGGAACTCGGGTGGAATAACGAGGCCCTAACCGCCGCCTTCTGGGAAGGACTCTCGGGTCGAATCAAAGATGAGCTGGCTGGTCGTGACGTACCGTCCACCCTGGACGCCCTGATTACCCTAGCGACTCGAGTGGACATTCGCTTTCAGGAGCGGTCCAAAGAGGTGTCCCGTGAGAGACGTCCGGTACGGCATTCCTCTCCTCCACAGAAGCCCGCCGTACTCCAGTCAACGGCCTCTGGTGTCTCCGTCCATGAGCCCATGCAGATCGACCGTGTGCGACAGTCTGAACAACGTCGAGCAGAGCGGCTCGCCAAGGGTCTCTGCTTCTACTGCGGAGAGGGCACACACCTGCTACGCTCCTGTCCAGAGAGGCCGGGAAACTCCAAAGCCTAGGGTTGGTAGGAGAGGCCACCCTAGGTGCTGGGACTCTCTCAGACCCGGTTATATGGACTGTGCAAGTGACAACGGGAGAGACGCGGTTCACGGCTGAGGCGTACCTCGATTCTGGGGCAGCAGGCAATTTCATCCAGCAGGCCACGGTGGACAAGTACCAGGTGCCTGTTACTCCACTCGCCAAACCTCTTGTGATTGCCTCTGTGGATGGGAGACCCCTCTCTGACACCATCTCCTGGATCACCAAGCCGCTTGAACTGCGTATCGGTGCTCTGCACACCGAGAACATCGCTCTCTACGTCCTCCCACACATGTCACATCAAATCCTGCTGGGCCTTCCTTGGTTGCGGACACACGAACCTTCAGTCAGCTGGGGCACTGGTGATATCACTCGATGGGGGTCTTCTTGCCATGAGAACTGTCTGAAGACCATACAACCCATCCGGCGACCTCCGGTTCCAGAGTCCCTACCGGGACTGCCCTCAGCCTATTGGTCCTTCGCGGACGTCTTTGATAAGAAGGAGTCAGAGGTACTTCCGCCACATCGTCCTTACAATTGTGCCATTGACCTGCTCCCGGGAACTACACCACCTCGAGGACGGATATATCCACTGTCTCCAGCCGAAACAAGGGCCATGTCTACGTACATCACAGAGAGCCTGGCTAGGGGATTCATTCGGAGATCCTCCTCTCCTGCTGGAGCAGGCTTCTTCTTCGTAAAGAAGAAAGAGGGCGACCTACGCCCATGCATAGACTACCGGGGATTGAACCAAATCACCGTAAAAAACAAGTACCCCCTGCCGCTCATCCCCGAATTGTTTGATCGGCTCACAGGAGCTCGTGTGTTCACCAAGTTGGATCTTCGGGGTGCCTACAACCTGGTCCGTATCCGCTCGGGGGAGGAATGGAAGACCGCGTTCAACACTCGCGATGGGCACTATGAATACTGCGTGATGCCCTTTGGCCTGTGTAACGCACCAGCAGTCTTCCAAGAATTAGTGAACGACGTGTTCCGGGACCTTCTCTACGTCTGTGTGGTGGTATATCTGGATGACATCCTTGTCTTCTCTCCGGACCTCCAGACCCACCGAGAGAACGTGCAACTGGTTCTACAAAGACTGAGAGAGAATCGTCTGTACGCCAAGTACGAGAAGTGTGTCTTCGAACAGTCTTCTCTCCCCTTCCTGGGTTACCTCATCACCGATACCGGATTGCAGATGGATCCTAAGAAGGTCTCTTCCATTCTCAACTGGCCTCCTCCTTCTGGACTGAAGGCAATCCAACGCTTTCTGGGATTCGCCAACTATTACCGCCAGTTCATTCCTCACTTCTCTGCTCTGACTGCTCCTCTCTCCGCCTTGACCAAGAAGGGGGCTAATCCAAAGGACTGGTCACCTGCGGCCGACGCCGCGTTTGGCTCTCTAAAGCGAGCCTTTGCCTCCTCTCCTGTACTCCACCGTCCAGAGCTAAACCGCCAGTTCACCTTGGAGGTGGATGCCTCCTCCTCGGGAGCCGGAGCAGTGCTCATGCAGAAGTCCTCCTCCGGGAAGATGGTGACTTGCGGTTTCTTCTCCAAGAGCTTCTCCGCGCCTGAACGCAATTACACCATCGGTGACCGAGAGCTATTGGCAGTCAAACTGGCTCTGGAGGAATGGCGCTATCTTCTGGAAGGAGCAGTGTACCCCGTCATTATTTACACGGACCACAAAAACCTGGAATACCTGCGGTCTGCTCAGCGACTGAACCCACGGCAAGCCAGGTGGTCCTTGTTCTTTGCCAGGTTCGACTTCCAGCTCCATTTCCGACCTGCGGACAAGAATGTACGCGCTGATGCCTTGTCTAGGTCTTTCATGCCCATGGAGCAGGAGGAGGAGACATCCCAACCCATCATCTGTCCAAGTAAGATTATTCCGGTGGCTCCTGTCACCCTGGCCCAGATACCGCCCGGGAAGACCTATGTCTCTGAGACTGACAGGCAAAAAGTGTTACACTGGGGCCATGCCTCGAAAACAGCCGGTCATGCTGGTCAGAAGAGAACATGGAGTGCGATTGTACGTCATTACTGGTGGCCATCCCTTCGCACGGACGTCGCCTCTTTTGTCTCTGCCTGCTCCTCTTGTGCCAGGAACAAGACGCCCAAACACCTGCCATATGGCCGTCTTCTGCCTCTGCCTATACCCTCAGTTCCCTGGCAACACATTGCGATGGACTTTATTACGGACTTGCCATTGTCCTCCGGACACACAGTCATATGGGTCGTGGTGGATCGGTTCTCTAAAATGGCCCATTTCGTCCCTATGGCTGGACTGCCCTCTGCCCAGGAACTCGCGGACGCCTATATACATCACATCTTCCGCTTGCATGGCTTTCCATCACACATTGTGTCCGACAGAGGAACCCAGTTCACCTCCCGCTTCTGGAGGGCTCTCTGTAAACATCTGGGAGTAACTCTGGACTTTTCTTCTGCCTACCATCCTCAGTCGAACGGCCAAGTGGAACGGGTCAATCAGATATTGACCTCTTTCTTACGTCACTACGTCAACGCCCATCATGACGATTGGTCCACGCTTCTTCCTTGGGCTGAATTCTCCCATAATCACCACGTCAGTGAGTCCTCCTCCAGTTCTCCCTTCCATGTCGTCTATGGACTTCAGCCGTCTGTCCCATTGCCTGTATCCTCTTCCTTGGATATCCCTGCTGCTGATGCAGTACTCCATGACTTTACAACCATTTGGGACTCAGTTAAGGCGTCCCTTGCACGTGCATCTCTGCGGATGAAGAGACACGCGGACAAGAGACGTCTGGATCCTCCGTGTTTCTCTCCAGGAGATCTCGTCTGGCTTGCTTCCAAGTACGTCCGATTGAAGTTACCATCCTACAAGCTGGGACCTCGCTACATCGGACCGTTTAAAGTCCTCGGCAAGATCAATGAGGTCTCCTACAAACTGCAGCTCCCGGCCACGATGAGGATACCCAACTCCTTCCACGTCTCTCTGCTCAAGCCGGTTGTCCTTGGTCCCTTCTCCGCTGCTGCCAGTCCGGCTCCTCCTCCTATTGCTGAGGACGACATCTATGCGGTAAGGGATATCGTGGCCATGAAGACCGTACGAGGTCGACAGTTCTTCCTGGTGGACTGGGCAGGGTATGGTCCTGAGGATAGGTCCTGGGAGCCCAGGGAGAATGTGGGCACTCCTCTGATCCGTGCCTTCCTGTCCCGGTTGCGGGGAGGGGGGCGTGGGGGGGGGGTACTGTCACGCTCCCCGGGTCCTCTGCTCCGCTCCCCGGCTCACCTGCCACGCTCCCCGCTCTCCAGCCTCCATTGCCCGCGCTTCCCAGGCCTCCTGGTCCCCGCTCCTGGCGCCCGTCGGCTTCCCAGCCCCTGCCCGGCTCTGCTGCTTCCTCCTCTCAGCTTCCTGCCCTGGCTTCTGGCACCCGGGCCGCGCGCATGCGCATTAGGGTGCGCGCGCGGTCACTGACCCTTTCTTAAAGGGCCAGTGTCCACTGACAGGAAATGATGCACACAGGTACAGGGTATAAAGGGGTTTAATGTCCAAGGGGGCGGGGCCTGTTCTTCGTGTTTCCCAAGCTAGGAGTCAGGTCTCCTTGTGTTCCTGTGAGATACTTACCTCTCTCTCTTCTAGAGCCGATCCTGCATTGCCATCCGGTCCTGCTGTATCTCGAACCCCGAAAGCTGCCTATCTGCCATCCTGACAGCCCGTACCATCTCTGTTCCCTGCGGTGACCCGTCATCTCGCTCCAACGGTTCCGGACCCCGCCTGACATCATCCCGGCTTCCTAACCTGAGCTCCGTCACCCGGACCACCATCAGTGACCCCGTGGTCCCAGGGACTTCTCCATTGTGCTCTAGTGCACGGACTGTCCTGCTACCTAAAGTGCTCCGGCTACCGGACTCCTTTCCCTCATCGGGGAGTTCGGCCCAGTGGATCCACCTCCCGGGTCTGCCCATCCATCTGGCCCTAACAATTACACACTCCTTACCACCTGTGAGTGTGGCTCCAGGGGTTAAAGCAATCCTGTCTCTGAACCTAGGCAGAGTGTGTGTCTAGGGCAGTCTAGATAGAGACTAGCTCCAGACGTCCAGTGTGTGGACTGGAAACAAGTGAGAGCAGGGAGCTCTGAGTGTGTGTCTAGGGCAGTCTAGATAGAGACTAGCTCCAGACGTCCAGTGTGTGGACTGGAAACAAGTGAGAGCAGGGAGCTCTGAGTGTGTCTAAGGCAGTCTAGATAGAGACTAGCCTCAGACGTCCAGTGTGTGGACTGGAAACAAGCGAGAGCAGAGCCGGGAGCTCTGGGTGTTTCAGCCTGCGTGGAGGCTATACACAAGGCTCTGATATTGAGTCTGAGGTGAGTGCGGCCAAGCCAGGCCAGGGCTGTAGGACCGAATCTCTCCAGGAGGAGAGACAGACAGGGGTCTGCAGAGGGCCCTGGGTGCTGGAAGGAACCTTGGCTAGAGTTGTACGCTGGCAGGAGCCAGAGAGAGGGGAAGTTGCTAAAACTTCCATTATGGACTTATGGTTTATGTTTGAGGGCAGTTTATTTTGAGTGTTTTTTGAATAACCTGCCGGAATTTCTATGAAGAGACTGTGTACGTGTGTTGCTGAAGCTACCTCACACCGCTGCAAGCGAGTGGAACCTCCACGTTGCAGGGCGCAACGTTACAGAGGCCTCAGGGATACCATATTTATTAACATTTGCCTTTTTTTATCACGTTTTTTCCACGTTTTGGGGGTCTATGTTGAAAAAGCCAAACTTTTTGACCATGTTTTTATTTGTTGATTTTTTTTTTCGGTATTCATTGAATGGGTTTTCTAGTCTAACAGCTTTAGACATTGGGTTGTTCTTGACATGGCAATTCTAAAAATGTTTACTTTTTTTATTTTTTTTAACCCCTTCACAAGCATTAACATACCTATATGTTTTGAGAAGGATGGTGTCCCTGACCTATGACATATACAGGTGCATCTCAAAGAATTAGAATATCATCAAAAAAACACATGAGGTGAAGCGCATATATAGAGTCATTACAAACAGAGGAATCTATTTCATGTGTTTATTTCTGTTAATGTTGATGATTAGGGCTTACCGACATTGAAAACCTAAAGGTTATTATCTCAGAAAATTAAAGTAGGGAGAATAAAGGGTTAAAAATTGCGCTGCTGTATTCAAACATCAAAGGGTGTGTATAATATTGATTTATTAGTCAATGCGTTTCAGAGGTTCCTGGACCCTTGGTCAGAATCAATATCATATTGCCATGTTTCTGGGAGCCCTGAAACGCGTTGACTAACAAACTAATATCCACCCTCTGATGTTTCATGGAATACAGCAGCGTGGTGTTTAACCCTTCATCCTCCCTACTCTATATGCACCACAGTGGGGACTGCAGCAGCCATGATCTGCTTTTATAGTGGTTGTGACTCTCACAACCATGCAAGGTGAAGCCTCTGATACCTATTTAGGTCATATTTTATCTCTCAGACCCTTCATCCTCCCTACTTTAATTTTCTGAGATAATGACCATTGGATTTTCATTGGCTGTAAGCCATTGCCATCAACATTGACAGAAATAAGTACATGAAATAGATCCCTCTGTGTGTAATTACTCTATATAATATATGTGTTTCACTTTATGTATTGAAACATAATATACACCTGATTATATGGCATATGCGTTCATTTTCCTGTAATGTACATATATTTCATGATCATTCCACACCTATAATGCTCAGGTAACATAATATACTCCTGTTATATGGCATATGCCTTCATTTTCCTGTAATCTACAGATATTTCATGATCATTCCACACCTATAATGCTCAGGTAACATAATATACACCTGGTTATATGCTATATACGTTCATTCTCCTGTAATCTACAAATATTTCATGATCATTCCACACCTATAATGCTCAGGTAACGTAATACACACCTGGTTATATGCCATATGCGTTCATTTTCCTGTAATGTACATATATTTCATGATCATTCCACACCTATAGTGCTCAGGTAACATAATATACACCTGGTTATATGATATATACGTTTATTTTCCTATTATCTTCAGATATTTCATGATCATTGCACACCTATAATGCTCAAATATAATGTTCATTCCATGTCTAACTTGCCCAAGAATCCTTTTATACATCTACATAATATACACCTAATAAGTTATTATCTTATTCCTTTTCATCATTCTTTTTAGTATGTCCCTTTGTAAAAGATCTAGAAAAAGTCAACTCTTTCTTTACAAAACTGCAGGACCTGAATCTGGCAAGTCAGACCATATTTAACTACCTAAAACATGTGCGCAGGTTCATGACTTACAACGTGAGAGCCACCAACCTCTTTGAAAGAAACCGCACACTTTTTAAGTCGTGTGAGTTTTTTATGAAAGTGACGGAGGATATAGAAAAGAGGTTGTCGAAGGGAATCTCAAGAGAAGTTGTCGGCAAAAGGTGGGCTATGTGCTAATATTAATATTGAACTAATATATACATTTCGATTTTATATTATCCAGAAATTCATATATTTTCCTCCATGAAATGTCCTCCACCCAAAAGCCTTGCTTGGAAATTCCCAAGAAATGCAATATTAACACCTGCAGCCTGGTAATGCAATTATATAAACCTACATCAGACCTGCATAATCACGTAGTACATCAGAGAAACACTTACACAAGAGTTCAAACAAGTGTATAAATTTTATTATCATGATATCAACAACATATATCACATGATTAGAGACGGATATCAAAAAACACAGTATAAAATCATTACCCCTTAAAAACACAGAAAAATTCTGGGACAGTGTGGTATTTAGTATATTATAGTAGTCTCACCTGTTTCCCTAAACAACATCCAGCAGTAGTCGCCCATCATTGCAGGATTCCAGCGTCCTTGGTAGAGTTTCTACATGGTAAGAATGTCTTGGTGGAAACGCTCACCTTGTTCGTAACTAACAGAACCCAAGTTTTCGTGTATGGGAAGCTGAGACCCAGGCTATATACAGTACAGACCAAAAGTTTGGACACACCTTCTCATTCAATGAGTCTTCTTTATTTTCATGACTTGAAGTCTTTCACTCAAGATGGCGTCCGTCCCCTCAGACTGCTTCTGATTCACTCTTAGTTGATTTTGGCCAAACAGTTTTTGTCTATATCACGGCAGCCATTAGGAAATGCACAGGGCAGCCCGCCACACGACCCGCTCCGCCAGCGCTCGTAATGCAATTACCCTATTTTAACTTATCCAATGTAAACCTTAAGCTAGGGTCACACGTAGCGACGCAGCAGCGATCACGATGATGATCTGACCTTATCAGGATCGCTGCTGCGTCGTTGCATGCTTATTAAACCGATGTGTACTCTGGCTACGAGTGCAGGGAGCCAGCGCTAAGCGGTGTTCGCTGGTAACCAAGGTAAATATTGGGTAACCAGCGAAGCATTTTGCTTGGTTACCGGATATTTACCTTAAGCCTGCTTTACACGTTGCAATTTCGCATATGATAGCGTATGCTATTTGCAACGCCCCCATCGTATGTGTGGCACGTTCAATTTGTTGAATGTGCCGCACAAACGATTAACCCCCGTCACACATACTTACTCGTCCATACGACCTCGCTGTGGGCGGCGAACGTCCACTTCCTGGAGTGGGAGGGACGTTCGGCGTCACATCGACGTCACGCGGCAGCCGGCCAATAGAAGCGGAGGGGCGGAGCTGAGCAGGACGTAAACATCCCGCCCACCTCCTTCCTTCCGCATTGTGGGCCGGGAGCCACAGGACGCTGGTAAGATCTGTTCATCGTTCCCGGGGTGTCACACACTGCAACGTGTGCTACCCCGGGTACGATGAACAATCTGACGTGCAATTCTAGAGACAGGTACGATGTGTATGCGATGAACGTTTTAACGTTCAATTGCAATCGCACGTACCTGTCACACACTGCAATGTACTTACAATGCCGGATGTGCGTCACTTACGGCGTGACCCCGCCGACATATTGTAAGATACATTGCAGCGTGTAAAGCAGGCTTTAGTTACCAAGCACAGCATCGCTTCCATGCGTCGCTGCTGGCTGGGGGCTGGTCACTGGTCGCTGGTGAGATCTGCCTGTTGACAGAGATCAGCCTGGCTACGCGTGCAGGGAGCAGGCAGCCGGCACTGGCAGCCTGAGAGCGGCGGATGCTAGTAACTAAGGTAAATATCGGGTAACCAAGCAAAGCACTTCACTTGGTTACCCGATGTTTACCTTGGTTACAGCTTACCGCAGGCTGCCAGAAGCTGGCTCCTTGCTCCCTGCACATTCAGTTCGCCGCTCTCTCGCTGTCACACACAGCGATGTGTGCTTCACATTGGGAGAGCAACGTCCAAAAAATGGTCCAGGACATTCAGCAACGACCGGCGACCTCACAGCAGGGGCCAGGTCGTTGCTGGATGTTACACACAGCGACATCGCTAGCAAGGGCGCTGCTACGTCACAGAAAATGGTGACTTAGCAGCGACGTCGTCGTCGCTGTCGCTGTGTGTGACATGACCCTTAGTGGCATTTTGACACCTAAGGATGGCCTTTGCAAAGCTTTCACACCTTGAATGGCCCTGTCAGAATTAGCATTTGGAAGTCTGTATTGGGTAGAATGCATATTAGTGTCTAGACGCTCATGATTTATTTGTTGATACTACCATAGGTGGCTCTGTGATTTGCTTAGCTTGACTCTTGGTGCTGGTTAGTGTATGGCTAGGTTCACACACTGCGTTTTTTTGACGTTCCGTTTTTGTGCATTTTTTGCGGCAAAAAACACACAAAAACGCACCCGCGGCAAAAAAAGTGGCGAAAACGCATGCATTTTTACTGCGATTTGGTGCGTTTTTTTTGCTGCGTTTTGCTGCGTTTTTGCTCACTACGGTTTTATGCGGTTTTTTCAGTGAACAATGCCATTACAGATTGTTGAATAAAAAAAAAAAGTTCTGATGTCATTTCCTTCTTCAATATGTTCTTCATTCACCACTAGTGTATGCAGGAGAGCAGACAGCTGCAGAACTACAAGGCTCAGCATGCTCCATCCAGGACTGTATGCTGGAGGGAGAGGCAGGGGGAGCAGAACTACAAGGCTCAGCGTACTCCATCCAATAGTGTATGCAGGAGAGCAGACAGCAGCTGCAGAACTACAAGGCTCAGCATCCTCCATCCAGGACTGTATGCAGGAGTTTTTTGCCCCCCCCCCCAAAAATGACGTGGGCTTCGCCATATTTTTGTATGCTAGCCAGGTACAGCAGGCAGGTACGGGCTGCTCCCAACCCCCAGCTGCCTATTTGTACCCGGCTGGGAACCAAAAATATAGGGAAGCCCTTTTTTTTTTTAATTATTTCATGAATTTCAGGAAATAATTTAAAAAAAAAAATGACGTGAGCTTCGTCCAATTTTTAAGTCCAGCGAGGTACAACTAGGCAGCTGTGGATTGGAATCCGCAGTTGAGCGTGCCCAAGCTTTCTGGGCCCCCCTGCTGCGAATTGCAGTCCGCAGCCACCCCAGAAAATGGCGCTTTCATAGAAGCGCCATCTTCTGGCGCTGTATCCAACTCTTCCAGCTGCCCTGATGCCGGGTGGCTCGCTGGGTAATGATGGGGTTAGGGCTAGCTGTATATTATCAGCTGGCTCTAAGCCCGAAATTCATGGTGTCATGCCAATATTAGACATGGCCACCATGAATTTCTAGTAAAGATAAAAAAACACAACACACAGAAAAATATTTTTATTAGAAATAAAACACAACACAATTAGTGACTCCATCATTATTGAAATAAAGAACCCCCCTCCGCAGTAATCCTGGGTCAAGGGTCCCGTGCCGTCCAATCCGGATCCAATATCATCTGATCGGTTTGCTGGAAGGCATACCGATCTGATGATGTCAGGTTCAAGGGCCTAAATCACATCACAGATCAGCTGATTGTATAAAAGCCGTTTATACAATCAGCTGATGCATCAGTGCAAAAAAAAAAAATTAAAAAAAATACTCACTACTTATGTGCTGATTACCGGCAGCTCCTGGAGCGATCAGATGGGAGTCTGATCCCATCCGATCGCTGCAGGAGCTGCTGGTAATCAGCTGATGAAGTCTCCTGACAGCATCAGCTGATAGGTTAAGCCGGCCGGGCGCCGGCGTCACCGCGAGACTTACGATCAGCTGATGCGTCAGGTGACCGCAATAGGTGATCCAACGCCAAGTCCTGCAGCCATCGGACGTGCCCGGGAGCACACAGCCGGAGTGGCGGTACCGGGAGAGGAGCTGGGAGTGGACATGGCACCGGGAGTCTGCAGACAGGTGAGTATGACTTTTTTTTTTTGTACTGTTCACTTTTGATTTCACAGCGGCTTCCACCTTCCGCCCGGCCATGGCGCCGCACGGGAGCAGACGTGGCACTACGGGAGGTGAAAGCAGCAGCGGTGGCGGTACCGGGAGGATTCACGCTTCTGTGTTTACTGACAGAAGGAATCCTCTTCCTGTACATGTCACTGTACTACCCACCCCTTGCGTTTATACCTGCGTTTTTAGTCATAGAAATGCACTAAAACGCAGCTATATTTGCAATTTGCGTTTTTAATTGCGTTTTTGAACATCTCATTGAACTCAATGGGTGGAAAACGCAGTGAAAAACGCAAAAAAAATTGACATGCTGCGTTTTTGTGGGCAGCACAAAAACGCAGCTAAAAAAAACGCTGTGTGCAGACAGCAAAAATGAAAACTCATTGATTTTGCTGGGGAAACAAAGTCATGCAGTTTTCCGAGCAAAAACGCACCCGAAAAACGTGCGAAAAAGCCGTGAAAAACGCACTGTGTGAACTTACCCTAAGTGTATCTTACACCATGTGATTACGTTAGGGGGAATAAGTTGGTTATAGAAGAGGGAAAGAAATCCAGCAAGCTCAAAAATCAGTGCAAAAATATGGGTATGTTTTATTCCATAAAATAGAAAATCTTTAGAAACAGCATGTTACCATATATATACAGGCAGAGATGAAAATTAGTCCTGCCGGAAACACATGACAAGACGCGTTTCTGCTATTATTCATATATCTGCCATTAAAAGAAAAATAATTGTGGTTAAGGAAAAAACGCACGGCATCTATCAAAAAATCTCTTATCTCTGTAGTATAGTCACTGGAAACTTCAAGGTGGTAAATAAAGGTATCTATTGCAATACCATGTGTTATCGAGGTATATAATGCGATTACTGTACATCGCATATAAACCATGAGTATTGATTATTCCAGGTAAAATCCTCCATCATAGCTACTAATGTTTTAGTGTTCCTGATGTAAGTAGGGATCCTTGTAAATAGTGATCCACCCATTCACTCAGTTTCTCTCCCAAAGATCCAATACCTGCCACTATGGGTCGCAGTGGAGGTGGAAAAATACCTTTATGGATCTCTGGGAGAGAACGGTAAATGGGGACCACCAGACATGTCACATACATATAATTAAATAATTTCTGTGTAAGAGCCCCACTGTATAATCCCTCCTCCAAAAGGGCTTTTAACTCCCCATTGAACGAGTGGGCTCTTATATACAGCATTGTAACATACTGTATATAAGAGCCCAGGCCGATGTGTAGAATATAATATTCACCTATGGGGCAGTGCAGTGCAGACTGGTCGGATGGGTGTCTCTGTTCTCTGGTACCCGATGCCTCCTCTTTCGGCCATCTTTGTCCTCCTTCTTCTGAAGCCTGTGTGTACGACGTGTCCTACGTCATCCACAGTAGCCGGCATTGAGGTTCCGCTCATGCGCACTACAATACTTTCATCTGCCCTGCTCAGGGCAGATCAAAGTGCGTCTGCGCAGGACCTCAATGCCAGCGTGTGTGTATGACGTAGGACGCCAAAAAGAATTCTTGCCCCGGGTGACTGAAAGCCTAGATACACCTCTGGTTTTGTGCACATTTGTAATAAAACCTAGATCTGATTTCCTATTTTGTGGTGTGCACTTTATTATACTAGGCAGCCTTTTTCAATTCATTTTTTGCATAGTGAGTAGCACCCCTTGTTTTTGGTCCCCTTTATTACCTTACATTTCTTTTATACGATATATTATACCATGATATTCCATTATTAATTTTATTTTTAGGTACCTGGCACTGACAACATCGCAACGTACACCCCAGGAGTGCCGGAAGATCCTGGATGTGGCAAAACAACCATTTTTAAAGTGCGTTCAAGCTGCCAAAGATGGATGTCTGCTTCAAAGCACACAGCTGGAAATTCTGTACTATCTACAAGCCCTACTTGTGCTGAAGCATTTGCAGCGACCTGGGCTATTACAGCACATGACAATGCGTCCCTCTCATCTATTTTTTTTTCAGCAGCAATCCTTATTTTTGGTTTGCTTTACTATCTTTATGTCTAACTTTCGGTCTCTTCATCCTTAGGTGTCTGAGTGGAAGGAGAGGATTGGCCAGAAATATGATGGGGAAGACTTTGTTGTTATCGATGTAAAATTACATAAGACCGCTACACAGCAAGTAGCGACATTTGTGCTAACTAAGGAGGAAGAAATGGTAAGATTTAGTTATGCTTCATAATACTTTATGATTTCATACATGATGACATATTGTGGCACCCCAGGGGCTGTAGGGTACTCAATGTCGGGCCCTGGTGGTCCTGGGCGGGTGAAGGATGTCACGGTCTGTTGGTGGCCGGCGCCCGGTATCGTGTTTCAGGGGCCTGCTCCTGAGAGATATGATTTGAATTGGGTGGTGTGACACCACTTGCGGTATGCGGCTATATAGAAGTCGCCGCTGCACGGTTTGGGAGCTGCTGGGGCTGATGGTGAGTGCAGTGAAATGGTATGGGCCTCTGCGAGCAGGGCTGGCCCCAGGGGCTCGGATGGGAGAGTTCGGTGCTCGGGTGAGCGGACGCAGCGGGTCGGTAGAAACTGAGTCCACATCAGGTTATGGCAGTGACATCTCAAGGAAAAAGTACAAGAATTCCTTACTACGACACTTAATCACGGCAGCCAGAGCTTGCATACCTCGCTTGTGGAAAAAAGATAACCCTCCTACGATGGCAATGTGGTTCGCCAAGATAAACAAGATGATGTTGCGCGAAGACCTCACTTCTATAATTCACAACTCTCAAGACCGCTTTGTTAGAGCTTGGTATAACTGGACAGAGTTTAAGGGATCTGATGATTACATTTCACTGTTGGAGACTGGTTGATTTTGCACTGTCAGTGTCTGGAACCTCCCGCCCCACCTTCCCCTCCATCCTAACAAATTCACCTACCCTTTTTGACCCCAACCCTCCCACCTTTTTCTTCTCTGACTTTCTTTCCTCTTTTTCTTTCTTGTTCATGTTTTACTCAGTATCTTCTCTTCTGCCAACTCACACTTGAGTTACGGCCCCAGTTTTGTTCACTCCTCTAAAGTGGCCTCGTTATATAGTACTAGCTGTACTACCCGGCTTCGCCCGGGTTAATAACTGCTGTTAACAAAATAGAATGTATTAACAAAAATGTATTCTGCACACAAAAACCACAAAACAAATAGATATAAATGTAATTATAATGTCTGTCTCCCCCTCTGTATATATCTCTCTGTCTCTCTATCTCTTTGTCTGTCTGTCTCTTTCTCTGTCTGTCTCAATCTCTTTCCATGTCTGTCTATCTCTTTCCCTGTCTGTCTATCTCTGTCACTTTCCCTGTCTGTTTCTTTCCCTGTCTGTTTCTTTCCCTCTCTTTCCGTGTCTGTCTCTTTCCCTCTGTCTCTTTCCCTGTGTCTGTCTCTTACCCTGTCTGTCTCTTTCCCTCTCTTTCCCTGTCTGTCTGTTTCCCTGTGTCTGTCTCTGTCTTTTTGTCTGTGTCTTTACCTGTCTGTGTCTGTCTCTTAACCTGTCTCTCTTTCCCTCTCTTTCCCTGTCTGTCTCTTTCCCTGTCAGTCTGTCGCTTTGTCTTTGTCTGTCTCTTTGTGTCTGCCTCTTTCCCTGTCTGTGTCTGCCCCTTTCCCTGTCTGTGTCTGTCTCTTTCCCTGGCTGCATTGTGACACGCCAACATTCCATTTACAGGCGTTGCTGCACATTCTTCTGAAGTTCTGGCTGCACTGTGGCTTTAATGGAGGCAGGTTTTTGGTGAATAACTGTAAAGCGCAGGGTTAAAATTTCCCCTCAAAACATAGCCTATGATGCTCTCAGGGTCCAGACGTGTGAGTGTGCAAAATTTTGTGGCTGTAGCTGCGATGGTGCAGATGCCAATCCCGGACATACATACACACGCACACACACACATTCCGCTTTATATATTAGATGAAAAGGTATTATGTTGATCCTCCGACAGTAGTCGGTTACAGTTCTCATCGTTGTTTATACAGTCTTGAGTTTTGTATCTCCCCATATTTTAGGATTTGATCTGCTAACAATCCCTCGATACAATGCTTGCGTTCTGACATTGTGCTTTATTCTGTACAATACGGTGTTTCCTGTGTTATTGATAATGTTAATAAAAGTTACATTTATAAAAAAAAAAAATGGTGAAATTTATTATTTTTCTTTATTAAATCCCATAAAAAATGTAATAATGTATTGTTGAGGCCGTGATCACACGTAGCTTTAATGCTGCGTTTTTTTCTGCAGGTGTTGTTGTTATTATTATTATTATTATTAAATAATGGAGAAAAGGCAAACAAAATGCAGCAAAAATGGTTTGTGTAGTTTGGTGCGGACAGCAGCAGAAAAAAACCAACAGAATTTACGCAACGTGTGAACATGGCCTTATAGGCAGAAATAAGCAATATGTCATATAGTGACACATAAATATAAGAAAATTTTGGCTGCTATGACTATGAATGAACAGTCCGGGGCATCTGCTGAATGATCCTTACTGCCAAATGGGTGTGGCTAGGGGTGTGGCCACAATTTGCCACAGCGCGCCTTTCACTTTGTCCCTCTTTCCTTTCTTCAAAAGTGGGGAGGTATGCTCTATCATTGCACTCCACCAGGACAGACACTCTAGTTTACAAGACCAACATAGATGGGATTGGCTGAAATCAAGAATCCATTAAAATATGATAAATAAATGAGGTATTGGTTAATATTTTGGCCAAAATATGCAAGCTCACAACCCAACGTCAAGGGTCCTCATTATTTTTTGAGTCCCTATACTAAAATTATGAGCAAAGCCACAGAAAAATTAAAATTTTCCCAAAATTTCATAAGTTCAATATGGCAAAAAATGGGCAACGGTATTCATCTGCCCAGGTTACCCAATCTAATGCTGATGAAACAACCACTCACAACCTGCCAAATTATGGAGGGGTGATTGCTCAGTATTAACATTGCATATAGATAAAGGCCTGTATATTGTGCTGGTCACACACATGAAGTGCCAGTGCCTGGCTTACAGCCTAGTATTGATACCCATAGTATTAGATTAGGCGGGCTGCCCAGCACTCTATCAGTGCACCCCACCATCACAGATACTCTAGTTTACAAGGCCAACATAGATGGGCTTGGCTGCATCCTGCATAAAGAAATATAACGTGCAAAAATATATAATACATTTATGTGGCAGGGGTCAATATTTTGGCCAAAATATACAAGCTCGCAACCCACGTCAAGGGTCCTCTTTTTCTTGCGAGTCCCTACCTAAAATTAAATGCAAAGCCACAGAAAAAGGAATTAAAATTCCCTAAAAGCTCATAAGTTCAATATAGCAAGAAAAAATGCTAAATCTTTCTGTGGCTTTGCTTTTAATTCACCCTTAAAGGGGTTTCCCCATAAATAAAGTTAAACTTAATCAATTAAACAGGATCCCAGCTGATTCTTTTTGTGAGGTAAAACATTTCCCTACTTGCTTTTAAAAAATGTTTTACCTCAAAGAAAGAATAATTAGCGATCAAGTCCTCCCCTGCCAAGGAGTATGATCAGACCATGTCCCTGTACGGTCAGACACGGCCATTACAGTAGTAGGGGCACATATATAAGATTATCTCCGCACAGGAACATTTTTTCTTAATTATATCCAATTCTGGAAATTATTATTATTCCAAGATTTGATTAAAATTTATGTTAAGATTAAGTTTGCTCATGGGAAAACGCCTTTAACTAACTAAAGCTTTTTTCCCCCCTAAATGTTGGGATCTGTCTAAGGACGTCAGCTCAAAAAGGCTTCCTGGGATAGACTTGGAGCAAAACACTCCATTAATGCTGGTCCCAAAGAAATCCCGACCTACACCCTTGAGCCTCAATACAAAGATCGTTTCATAGCCTTAAGGTTGAAAGACTTAAGTCCATCAAGTTCAGCCTAAAAGCTAATGTGTTGATCCAGAGGAAGGCAAAAACCCCATGAGGCAGATGCTAATTGCCCCATATTAGGGGAAAAATTCCTTCCTTATTCCACATACGGCAATCAGACTAGTTCCCTGGATCAACGTCCCATATAACAAAATCTAGTAACAACCTGCAATATTCTATTATTCACAAAAAGCATATTTGCTATCCATGAACATTTTTCTTTCAGCCGGGGTAGTAATGGAGGTGTCTGATAGACACCTCTCCATTACTAACCCCCGGGGTTGATGCCAGCTGTCAATTCACAGCTGACATCAACCGCAAAAGTATTAAACCGATTGCCACCACACAAGGGGAATCAGGAAAAGCAAGGCAAAGCACCAGAATGGCTGCATCTAATGCATGTGCCACTTCTGAGGTGGCTGGGGGCTGCTATTTTAGGCTGAGAAGGGCCGAATAACCATGGTCCTTTCCAGCCTGATAATACCAACGCCCCGCTGTCTGCTTTGCCTTGGCTAGTTATAAACATAGGGGGAGCCCTCTCCATTTTTTTAAAATGTATTAATTTTGTTCACAGCAATCTTCTTCATGCAATAAAGTTTGTTAATTGGTTGCACTGCAGCCTTTCAACAAACTTTATTAGCAAACGAACAGCATTCAAACTCGGACACAGACTTTTTTTTAAAAGTCTGTGTTGGAGTTCGAGCCCTGAACACCCAGTGTCTGGTATGATCCCCGAACTTTACAGTTCAGGTTTGCTCATCTCCAATCATAACACAATATGTTATAACTGACATGCAGATACTTAGCAAATACAATATTACAACTTGTGAAACATTTTAATCTGGTACCTTGCAATTTAGTATAAGATATACCATATCTGTTGATAATAACACTCAAGGGTAATTCCCTTCAGTACTTAAGACAATGTCTCCAGCAACAGACAAGGACAATATACAAGACAAGATGAGATAATAGTTCCCTCGCACTGCTAGAACTGAAGTGCTGAGATAAAGTCCAACGACACCGCCTCTTTATATCCAGAGATGTTCCAGTTCCTAAAATCAGGTATTCTGAGCACCACCGGCGTGGACTCTACTACCTCCAAGGTGATCGTGACAAGGTCCCACTCAACCGCCGCAGGTGTGACAGTGCATCCAGATCCCGCTCGACCATCGCAGTTGTGACCCCGCGTCCACTTTTGAAACGTAGAGGTTTCAGTCACCCAGTGTTACTGATAGAAATTCGCATATAACAATACCTGTTCCTAAAATCAGCTATTTAGAGCACCACCGGCGCGGACTCTACTAACTCCACAGTGATCGTGACAAGGTCCCACTCGACCGCCGTAGGTGTGACCCCGCGTCCAGATCCCGCTCGACCATCGCAGTTGTGACCCCGCGTCCACTTTTGTATACTTTATTAAATTTTAAGGGGTTTACAATAACAGGGGAGGGGGTAATTGAAGTATTTAAAATGCATTCTTAAAAATATTGTTGAAATAACAAAGAAGGGGAAGAGGAAGGGAAGAAAGGATAGGCTAAAAGTGGATGGGAAGGGGTATTGGAGGGGAAGTGGGAATGGAAGGAGTTAGGGAATATAAAGGGGGAGGAGAAAGGGAATGAGGAAGACATTGAGGCAATTCGTTAAGTTTCAAAGTCAAGCAAGATTATAAACTCATATTCATTTAGCACAGTATATAAACACATTCGGAAATAACATATTACATTTATATTATTTAGATAATGTCAAGGAACTAAGTCAAAACAAGGTTTCTGCGTCCACTTTTGAAACGTGGAGATTTCAGTCACCCAGTGTTACTAATAGAAATTCGCATATAACAATACCTGTTCCTAAAATCAGCTATTCAGAGCACCACCGGCGCGGACTCTACTAACTCCACAGTGATCGTGACAAGGTCCCATTCGACCGCCGCAGGTGTGATAGTGCGTCCAGGTCCCGCTCGACCACGGCAGTTGTGACCCCGCGTCCACTTTTGAAACGTGGAGGTTTCAGTCACTCAGTGTTACTAATAGAAATTCACAGATAACAATACCTTTTTAGGTATATAATATACTATTACCAGGAGAAAAAATTCAAGAAGGTACCGGAATAAATTATATAAAAATTCATCTTATTTTGGGCTCCTCAATTAGTATTATGTTTTCTTGATTTACATAGGTGATATCACCCATTTTTAGTCTGCAGATTATATAATATATATACCATATATATACCTGTTGTACTGTAATAACATAAGGGTATATACCCACTATCAGGACCTGGACTAAGCAGGTCCGGACCTGCGGACCAGAGCGTTTCCTCTGTAGGAGAATACAGGAGACCGCAGCGGCCCGTGCCCACAATCGGGGTTTAGGGCACTGCGGTCTCTCGCTTGTGTTCTAGCTACGGAGGATATTTGCAACTCTGCAGCAAACAATCGACATGCTGCGGCTCAGAAAAGCTCCAGTACAGGTCAGTTTTTGCAGCGGTCCGCACACGCACAGGGGGCATGGGATTTCTAGAAATCTTATCCACTGTGCTTGTACTGTACAAAGCAGCGTTTTGGACGAAGCTGAAGCATGCTGCATCCAAAACGCTGCCAACACTGATCGTGGGTACGTGTGACGCCCTGGAATAGCCAGGTAGTCACAGGTAGGCCCTTGCATTACACCTGTCCTCTAATAAGGTAACATCAGCCAACCTTAAAAACCTTGTCACCTCTCTTAGTGTCCAATGGTCACACCAGGGGGCGGAGCCAGGCAGTTGGCACGCCTACCGAGGAGTCCAGAGGGCCTGAGACAGGAAACAGTCAGTCAGTCAGCCGGAGTCAGTTCAGTTTGAGTGTAGTGCAGTTCAGAGTCAAGTTCAAGTGCAGCAGGCCTGAGGTGTAAGGTATGCAGCAACAACACTGACCGGTGCAAGGGTCCTAGCCCTGGTACCGTGGCAAGGAGGCAGACGGTAGTAGCCGCCTGCAGGAGCCGGGAAGATGGCCAGGTGGAACCGTAAGGCACCAGGACAGGGTAGTGGCCCGCTGGTACCGAACCGGGGAACCGACTGGAAAGCGGAGCACCAGTGGGGTACTCAGACCACTGGACCGAGTAAAGTTCTCTGATTGAGGTCTGGATCTTAGGGCCTTTCCCGTCTCAAGTCCCGAAAGAAGGCAACAGCCCACCGAGGGGGATAGAAAGCCACCGCACAGGCAGAGAGATCCCACGGGCCACCGCCTGTGGACAAACGGGTTCCACCGACACATACACGCCGGGGAGCAGACTCCCGTTGCTGAAGCATAGGCAGTCGTCACATACAACAGGTGCAGGAGAAAGGCAAAGACCACCAAACCGTGTGGGGGACCAGACGCAGCCGGCTGCAGGCACCGACCACCATCAACTTTGTTTATCAGAGACTCGTGTGTGTCGCTTACTAACTGTGAGTACAACTGTGCCATCCGGCAGCGCAGCGCCCTGCACCATTCAGCCATTACACCTTCCCAACGGGTCCCGGGGCCACCATCCCTGCCCACGGAGGGGTTAACATCTTGCTGCCCGACCATCTGCCCCGGGTGCCCCGTAACAGCAGCGGTGGTGTTTACCTTCACTACATCCCGTGGGTGCCGTCACGAACTAAAGCACCTATCTAACCACCATCACACCCCATATCGAGATCGCCAGCAAATCCCTTTTAGAGCGAAGTGACCCCCGGGTCCGGAGGCGCTCGAGTCACCCACCAGTAACGAGCCCGGATCCGAGCGGCTCGGCTGCGGCAGCCGAGCGCGGGGCGGTACATACGCACCTTAAAGAGTTCACTCCTCAATCAGTTTGCACCAGAAAATTTTACAAGGATAACTATTTAACTTTAATACAATGGATTTCCAGTAGGGAACAATCATTTTAATATATTTAATATATCATAAAATGTAACTTTTTTCTTAAAGGGGATGTCCAGGCTTGAGGTTAACATCAGACTTTTGAATCCTAACAGGGAACTGCACTGTGCGCTGTGAGGATTCACCTGTACCAGTAGTAGCTGTCAGTCGTGACTACAAGTATGTGACTTGCATACATGCGTTCAGGTGCTGACACCTAGAGCAACTGAAGACTTTTACCCTCAAGCCTGGAAAACCCCTTTAACAAACCTGAATTAAAATTCTGAAAAACAAGGATAAGGACTTATCACCAGAAATCTCATAAAAAAAATAGCTAATTGTTTTGCATATTTTACACTGTACCCTGTACATGAGTCTCCCAAGGAGCTGAAGATACAGGGACAAGTCACAAGAGACCCTGATTCCAGCGATGTGTCACTTACTGAGCCTGTTTGCTGTCAATGTTTTCTCTGCTGCAGATGTAGCAGTTATACAAAGCTCATGAATATGCTGGACTACCTTCAGCATGCCAAGTAGTCCTGTAGTGATAATGTCCTGCTGATTACACAGTGATGTTATCAAAACTACACTAAGCAACACAGTAAGTGACACATCATTGAAATCAGGATATCTACCCAGAAATTATGCAGATTAGGTGGCAAAAACCTCCTGACTGATTCCCTTTAAAAGATGAGTCAAATTCATTAACCCTTTCACGACCGGCCGATTTTTCGCTTTCCGTTTTTTTTTTTCGCCATTCTTTTTCTGAGAGACGTAACTTTTTTATTTTTCAGTCAATATGGTCATGTGAGGGCTCATTTTTTGCGGAACGAGCTGTACTTTTAAATGAAACCATCAGTTTTACCATATTGTGTACTAGAAAATGGCAAAAAAATTCCAAATGCTGAAAAATTGCAAAAAAAGTGCGATAGCACTATGGTTTTTGAGATATTTTATTCACTGTGTTCACTATATGGTAAAACTGATGTGTGGGTGTGATGCCTCAGGTCAGTGCGAGTTCGTAGACACCAAACATGTATAGGTTTACTTTTATATAAGGGGTTAAAAAAAAATCGGAAGTTTGTCCGAAAAAAGTGGCGCACGTTTTACGCCATATTCCGTGACCCGTAGCGTTCTCATTTTTCGGGATCTTAGGCTCAATGACGGCTTATTTTTTGCGTCTCGAGCTGACGTTTTTAACGGTACCATTTTTGCGCAGATGCTACGTTTTGATCGCCTCTTATTGCATTTTGCGCAAAAATTGTGGCGACAAAAAAACGTCGTTTTGGCGTTTGGAATTTTTTTGCCGCTACGCCGTTTACTGATCAGATTAATTGATTTTATATTTTGATAGATCGGGCGTTTCTGAACGCGGCGATACCAAATGTGTGTATATTTTTTATTTTTTTAACCCTTTAATTTTCAATGGGGCGAATGGGGGGTGATTTGAACTTTTAGGTTTTTTGTTTTTTTTTAATTTTTTAAAACTTATTTTTTTACTTTTTTTTTTTATTTTACTAGTCCCCCTAGGGGGCTATTGCGATCAGCATTCCGATCGCTCTGCAGTATCTGCTGATCACAGCTGGAAGGCTGTAAACAGCAGATACGCTGTCTTTCTCTTTTGCTGTGCCCCGGGCACAGCGAAAGTGAAACCAATTCATGTGTAGTACAGGAGTCATCACATGACCCTGTACTACCATGACAACTATCGGGAGTCACGTGATCGCGTCACGTGACTTCCGGTTTCGGCGGTAAGTAAAAACTTTACCGCGATTGCGCTTATAATGGCGCTGTCATGTATTGACAGCGCCATATAAGGGGTTAATCGGCACGAGCAGATAACGATTCTGCTCGTGCCTAGCAGGCACACATCTCAGCTGTGAAAATCAGCTGAGATGTGTGCCGATCGCGGCATGCTGCCGCCGGAGGACCGCGGGCAGTAAGATTATGTCATTTAGGACGTAATTTTACGGCCCGCGGTCGTTAAGGGGTTAAAAGGAAATTAATTTGGTGCATCTTACTCCAATGGGCGCTTCATGAAGGTTGGTATAGAAAAACACCAGTCTTGATTAAACGCCACCAAAGGGCTACATGACATCAGCAGATACAGAGGAGGTGGGTGTTATACGTCACCAGGGTTGCCTGATACTCGTGGTCCTAGGTCGTCCTCCATCGGCTCGTCTTCCATTCTGATGAAAATGTAGCGTTCTTATCCCGTTTCTCTCCAAAAAGGCAAGAGCTCCACTTGCGTCTTTCTGGCTGCCATAGTTTGGCTCTATCATCCTGTCTCTATAGAAAAAAGTGAGAAATGGCTGTAAAGCTCCCAGGAGCAGTTTGTTTAGAGCCTTTGATCATTGTGACATCACAAAGTGATGCCATAGTTAAGCGTATTTACTTAACGAGTGTGGTCGTGATGACATAGGCAGGCGAGTCACCTTTATTTACTTATCGGGTGTGGTCGTGATGACATAGGCAGGCGGGTCACCTTTATTTACTTATCGAGTGTGGTCGTGATGACATAGGCAGGCGGGTCATCTTTATTTACTTAACGAGTGTGGTCGTGATGACATAGGCAGGCTGGTCATCTTTATTTACTTAACGAGTGTGGTCGTGATGACATAGGCAGGCGAGTCACCTTTATTTACTTATCGGGTGTGGTCGTGATGACATAGGCAGGTGGGTCACCTTTATTTACTTATGTCATCACGACCACACCCGATAAGTAAATAAAGGTGACTCGCCTGCCTATGTCATCACGACCACACCCGATAAGTAAAGAAAGATGACCCACCTGCCTATGTCATCACGACCACACCCGATAAGTAAATAAAGATGACCCGCCTGCCTATGTCATCACGGCCACACTCGGTAGGCAGGCGGGTCACCTTTATTTACTTATCGGGTGTGGTCGTGATGACATAGGCAGGCGGGTCACCTTTATTTACTTAACGAGTGTGGTCGTGATGACATAGGCAGGCGAGTCACCTTTATTTACTTATCGGGTGTGGTCGTGATGACATAGGCAGGCGGGTCACCTTTATTTACTTAACGAGTGTGGTCGTGATGACATAGGCAGGCGGGTCATCTTTATTTACTTATCAGGTGTGGTCAGATGCAATTTCATGATGCCATAAACCTCTGATGTGACCACAATGAGAACAGACATGAACATTCCATTTAGGGACCGGTCATTAGTATCATCTGAACCATCCGCACAGTTGTCGGTGTTCAGTTTTCTTGTCTAGTTACAAAGCAGAGGACTTAGTGCTATAAAAAGCAAATGGGGGGGGGCGCGTGTCCTGGCTATGGAGGAGTGAGGACGTGTTTGTCTCAGCTCCTGCCACTGGATTACATTACTGACAATTAAATCAGCCCAAGAGCCTGGAAGAAAAGGATATGCAGCGGAGGAGAAGAGAGAGCTCCCAGGGGCCCAGCAGAGGAGCGTCATGGACAGAGAAGGGAATCAGAGGCTTCCTTACCGGGCTGAAGCAGAGGACAGCACCGCAGACATCTCCCAAGATGGAGAGGCAGGGGAAGCCCCAGCAGCAGAGACAGAGGGAGGAAACCACCCGGACAGCGGAGGAGAGGCAGCTGATAACCCCAGACAGCCAGCGTGCAAGGTCTCCGGTACAGGGGTACCCTGGAGCAGGAAGCATGGGTACAACCCCCACCATTGCTGATTGCAGACCTGCAATGGCGAGGCCTCAGGAGAGGGGAGAGGTGCCCTTACCCCTGTCACAGATGGAGGACAATAATAAATCTCAAGCAGAGGCTGTTAATGCTGCAAATGGGGAACAGGGCCCTGCTAGTGGAAATCTCCTATCTTCAGTGAGACACAGCCTGAGTCAAAGTGTGTATGATATGGAAATGCAAGCAGAGTTAGAGCCTGCCATAAGTACAATAAGATCACATGAACCAGGAGTGCTGACAGAACTTAATGAAATACGGGCACACATCTCTTCTATGCCCACCAGAGAAGATATGGAGACATATATAGCAAGGCTGGAACAGGCATACTGCACAGAGCTGTTGGCCCTGAGGGGGGAGGTGGAAAGAGTGGACACTCAGAACCAAATACAGGCAGCTAAAATACAGAATATAGAAGACACCACTCAGGCACAAGGGGCCATTTTGGATCAACACTCCCGCCAAATACAATATATGGTGGAAGCAATGGACGATGCTGAAAACAGGGGCCGGAGAAACAATTTAAGGCTCCGGGGTTTACCAGAGTCTGTTGAACCTAAGGATCTCCAGAGAGCCCTCCAAGTGATGTTTAATGAGATCCTGGGTGAACCATCAAGCCAACCCCTGGAGCTAGACAGAGTTCATAGAGCGCTTGGCCCTAGACCTACACAGAATGACAGACCTCGAGATGTGATTTGCAGGGTCCACCGTTATGTCCTTAAAGAGGCCATCCTGTTTAAGCTGCACATTGGAGTTTCACCAGCATACAAGGGGAGCCAAGTCCAGATTCTGCAGGACTTATCCCGTTTCACTTTACAAAGAAGGAGAGCACTGAAACCTCTCCTGGACATGCTCCGGTCGTATGAGTTTCAATACAGCTGGGGATTTCCCTTCCGCCTGCAGGTCCGACACGCGGGAAGAATGCATGTTCTTAGGAACCCGACTGATATGCCATCGTTTTCTGCAGCCCTGGACATTCCGTTGGTGCCTATAGAGGAATGGCCGGTGTTTCCAATTGGGGGATGGAGTGCTGCCCCAGATGGTGATCGGATGCGTGTCCCTCGAAGAGGAAGACCAGTCTGATGTTTAAGGAGTTATTGGTTTATAAACAAAAATTCATTGGGTTGTTTCTCAATAGAATGTACCTCCCAGTTTTGCCATAATTTTTTTGCCAGGGGGATTAAGTCTTTCTGATTATGAGGGAGGGGGGTTCCCTCCCGCCTTCCTGGAATGGGGGGCGGGGGGGCACCCCTTGACGGTGTATAACACAATATTCTCTCTAGACCTTGTGTCCTCACATTATATAGTTCCCTCCCTGATTGGGATAACACGCCATAAAGGAGTGGTGTAGTCTCACCATCCCTAGGTTAGACAGTTTGGTATTCTCTTATACCTATACAGTTACTTTTAGTCTTTTTAGACCCGACGTTAGGGTCTTGTTGTGACCTTGCAGGCGGGAGGCACTTGGTTTCTACTGCTTTGTTGGTAGTTTATTTTGTATTCTCGACCTTCTTACCTCTTCTCTTCTCTCTCTCCCTAATCCCCGAACATATCCCTAGAGTCGCCACCGTTCCTCCGCATTGGAATGACGTAGATTAATTGGGGTTCACTAAATGTGAGGGGACTTAATGTCCCGCAAAAACGCTCCCAGATATTTTTTGACATGCACAAAAAAAGAATCCAAATACTATTGATCCAAGAAACACATTTTAAAACGGGCCACCTCCCCATCTGTAGAGACAGATATTACACTAACTGGGTCCACAGTTCCAACCCAGAGTCAAAATCCAAGGGAGTGTCCATAGGCATCCATAAGTCCCTAATGCACACAGTTCTAGATACATGGGTGGACACGAAGGGAAGATTTATATTCCTGAAAATTAATGTTAACTCATCCATTTTTACCATTGTCAATTGGTATCTACCGAATAGAGATCCGGCGACGACCTGCTCCTCTCTCCTGTCATCACTGGATGAATTTGCAGAAGGGACCGTGACCGTGGGCGGTGATTTAAACTTCACTTTGGACCCTAAGAAGACACAACGTCGGGACATAACTTTCTCTCAATAAGGAAACTAGCGAAGGTTAAACGTTGTATACAGGAACTCAGATTAGTGGATGCATGGAGAACACTACACCCAGTAGACCGTGACTACACATATTTTCCCCCGGCTCACTCTTCGTACAGCCGCATAGACCTATTCCTTGTAAGTCAGAAGGCACTGACATGGCAGATACAGGCCTCTATAGGCAGTATCTCTTGGTCAGATCATGCCCCCATATTTTTGAGCCTCACTATCCCGGATGGGCCTGGGAGGCCGTGGTCTTGGCGATTGAATGATAGTCTGCTGAGGGACCAGAGATGCTTGAAAGACCTGCAGAACACAATAGATGAATTCTTGGAGATACACTCAGGAGACACTACTGTGGAGACACGGGGCTCAGTGGGTACTCTCGTCCACTGAAACCCGCCGCCTTTAGAAAGACAGCGTGGCTCAGGGCTCATCCCAACTGAACGCCGGCCTCCTTAACCGTGGGCGTAACACTAGTCAGACAACACAGGGTGAGGGAACCACAATAATTAGACTTTATTGGATCCCCAAACAATTAACGGTACATAACACATAACCAGCAAAACACAAATGTAACAGGCAACAGAGTCTCACCCTTCCGCTGGCTCACCAGGGATTTAGAATGTCCATGCCTCAGAGCTTCCAGGGCCACTTACTCCAATCCAGCAGCTCCCCGCTTTTGGTGGGCACCCACCGAGAAAGGAATAGCACCAGATTTAGGAAGCTGTGTGAGGTCTGCAAAGTCTGTACCAGGTGACTGAACTGTCCCAACCTGAGTGTCCTCCTTAGGTAGTCCTGGTATGATGTTACAATCCTGGCAGCCGGAGTCGTAATCCCTAGGCTGTGGATATGGTCTCCAACCGGAACCGGAGTCCCTAGATTGAAGCCATAAGATATCCTGATCCTCTAGTCAGCTCCTGAGAGCTTAGACTGGATCCATAAGCATCCATTAACTGAAGCGTTCATAACTCCTCTCTTGTCCTTGTCCCATGGCTGAGCTGGTGGGGTTGGACATGGCAGCGTCCGAAACCTGAATGCCTCCCTTATGGGCCTGCTGGGTATGCTTATGTGCCTCCCTGGTTGTTGAGCCCTGGACGGTGTCCGAAAACACCAGTCCGCTGCAGCTCCCCTGGGTAAACCAGGCTGAGTAGTATCCCACTGCTGCCACAAATTGTGGAGACACGGGGCTCAGTGGGTGCTCTCGTCCACTAAAACCCGCCGCCTTTAGAAAGACAGTGTGGCTCAGGGCTCATCCCAACTGAACGCCACCCTCCTTAACCGTGGGCGTAACACTACTCAGACAACACAGGGTGAGGGAACCACAATAATTAGACTTTATTGGATCCCCAAACAATTAACGGCACATAACACATAACCAGCAAAACACACAAATGTAACAGGCAACAGAGTCTCACCCTTCCGCTGGCTCACCAGGGATTTAGAATGTCCATGCCTCAGAGCTTCCAGGGCCGCTTACTCCAATCCAGCAGCACCCCGCTTTCGGCGGGCACCCACCGAGAAAGGAATAGTGCCAGATTTAGGAAGCTGTGTGAGGTCTGTAAAGTCTGTAGCCAGGAGACTGGATTGTCCCAACCTGAGTGTACTCCTTAGGTAGTCCTGGTATGATGATATAATCCTGGCAGCCGGGGTCGAAATCCCTAGGCTTTGGATATGGTCTCCAACCGGAACCGGATTCCCTAGATTGAAGCCATAAGATATCCTGATCCTCTAGTCAGCTCCTGAGAGCTTAGACTGGATCCATCAGCATCCATTAACAACCTGGTGGCTTAAAGAAGTCCCTTTTATAGCCACAGCCTTCCACTTAGATACACTGCGTCCTCATCGATTGGTTGGACAAGAGCGCCTCTCCCATTGGATGAATCTCAAGCTGCTTGGACAATGTTCATCCAAATGATGTCTACAGAAAGACTGAGGGTATACATGTAGTCTGGGAGTCACCGACTAGACAATGGCTACTAAGGTAATCACATTAGCAATACACAACTACAATACAATGATTACTGGAAAAGTCTGGAGAAACAATACGTCTGGCTTTCAGTGGCCAACACAATTACATGAGTCAAAAAGAGTCTTGTAAAAACAATGAGGGACTTATCCCCCGTCTATAAACAATCTATCATCCTGTCTGGTTGAATGTTAAGAAACTTTAACCCATGAGAGTCCATGTCGTCACAAGTACTACCCTACCTGTTCAATGGGAGACACTCAAGTGTGTGTTGAGAGGGATTCTGATCAAACATGGGGCTAGGATTAAGAGGGAGAGAGCCCAAACCATTCTGTCTCTACTTCAGAATATTTCAGACCTAGAGAAGATCCATAAGCAAACATTATCCCCGGTCACACTGACAGAGCTAGTTAAAAACAGAGAGGACCTTAAATCCATTATGGACCGACAATACGAGCGCCACAGGAATAGACTAAAAGATTTATGTATGAATATGCAGACAAATGTGGCAGACCACTAGCTAGGTTATTACATCCGAGGGGGGACCCCAGTCACATCCCTACGATCAAAAAATCAGACGGCCTTTTGACTCAGAACCCAATCCACATAGCGGAGCTGTTTCAAAAATATTATAGTGACCTTTACGACATAAGGGGCAAATTTGGGGATATGCTACAAGAAGCTTTGGAGACTAAAATAAATGATTACATACTTAAAAAAGCCCTGCCGACTATACCCAATACTGAGGTTGAAAACCTAGAATCAGACTTTACAGAGACAGAAGTGGCATCTATTATCAGGGATTCTCCCTCAGGCAAAAGCCCAGGTCCGGACGGGTTTACCCCTAAGTTCTATAAAAATTTTCAGACTCAGTTATCCCCGTTCATGACCAAAGTATTTAACTCCATATCTGAAAACTCCCAGTGGGTAGCACAGTCTCTTGAAGCACACATATGTGTTATCCCCAAACCGGGAAAGGACCACTTGCTAGTTACAAATTACAGACCCATCTCACTGATTAATTTAGATTTGAAATTTTTCTCTAAAGCACTTGCCAACAGACTTGCCCCGTCCCTGCATGGGATAATACATACGGACCAGGTGGGATTCGTAAAAGGCCGGGAGGCACGGGACAACACCAACAAATTGTTCCTCCTGATGGCTCGGTCGAAGGCTCAGTCTCTCCCCATGCGTTTACTTTCAGTGGACGCGGAGACAGCCTTCGACCGGGTCAGTTGGAGCTTTATGATGGCAGCCTTGAGACACGTGGGTTTGGGTCAGAAATTTTTGGGTAGAATTGCGTCCCTGTTTACGAGACCCTCAGCAAAAGTCAGGACAAATGGGTTTCTATCATCATCCTTTCTGGTCCACAATGGAACGAGACAGGGATGTCCACTGTCGCCCCTCTTATATGTCATAGTCATGGAGCACCTTGCAGTCGCCCTGAGAAACAACAAAAGCATCCACGGAATAGAGGCGGGGGGGGGAGAACTGTAAGCTGGCTCTATTCGCGGATGACCTTCTCATGTTCATTTCCCAACCACAGATATCCTTCCCATCCTTGCTCAAGGTGTTCAAAGAGTTTGGCAACTTAAGCAACTTCAAAGTAAATTTTTCCAAATTAGAGGCCATGAACGTGACTTTATCGGCAGAAGACCTTGCGAGAGTATCACAAAACTTCCCTTTTAAGTGGCAACCGTCAGTTTTAAAATATCTGGAAGTTATGGTACCTAGGGACCCAGCAAAAATTGTACATCACAATTTTTTCCCCTTATTAGAAAGGACAATCAGGGACTTAAAGAAATATGACAAAAAGAGATTGACGTGGTTTGGGCGTATAAACGCGATAAAAATTGATGTGTTACCAAGGTTCCTGTTCCTGTTTCAGACAATACCCATACAGCTACCGTTAAGTTACTTCTCCAAGATCCAGACAGCCTTGTCTGGGTTTGTCTGGGGGAACAGGAGACCCCGAACAGGAATTAAAACTCTGACCAGACACAAAAATGACGGGGGGGCGGGGCTCCTAAATTTTCAGTTATATTACAAGACAGCTATCCTAACGAGATTACTGGACTGGCATTTTCATGGTGATTCGAAACAATGGGTGGTGATTGAACAGGATATGCTGGGAACTCCCTTACATTTACTCCCATGGTTAGAGAAAGAAAGTAGGATCCAGATAGCGAAGGGAATGGAGTTCACATGGACAGCGATGGGGAGGTGGGATGGAGAGATAAAAAAGGGATCTCTCTCCCAGGAGCAGGGCCCACTTACCCTCATATTCGGTAATAAGAAGTTCCCCCCGGGACTCCACTCCCATAGATTCGGGGGATTTACTCGGGCGGATGATACTCGTTTTTGTCACGTGCTCCAGGGACACACCCTACCAACTTATACTTCCATGCAGGCCACAGGGAGAGAGATTTCCTGGATGGAATATATGCAGTTGAAATCTTTCCTCTCGTACCAGGACAGGGAGAGAAGGATGAGGACACCCCCTACTCCTTTTGAGAAAGTATTTTTACAGGGGTCATCACCTGGACATGGCATCTCACTCATTTTATAAAATGCTGAACCAGAGAAATAAGGTGGATAAACCTCACTTTGTCTGTAGGTGGGGAGAGGAACTGGGAGAGGATATTCCAGAGGACGATTGGAGCAGAGCGTACCTGTGGACCCACAAGCTTTCCTTGGCGTGCGCCGCTCAAGAGAAAAGTTATAAAATTCTCTCAAGGTGGTACCATTACCCGACTAAATTACATGCTATATTTCCCTCTGTGTCTGATGTGTGCTGGAGGTGTGGCACAGACACAGGTACAATGCTACACATATGGTGGAGCTGTACTAAGCTGCAACCCTTTTGGGACTCAGTGTTCTACCTGTACAAAAAGATGAGCGGAGGTGAAATAGAAAAGTCCCCCCCAGGTTGCCCTTCTTTCTATGCTCCCAGGAGCTATTAAAACACAAAAAAGGGACATGTTGCGATTTTGCCTGGCAGCTGCCTGTATACTTATCCCACGATTTTGGAAACAGACTAGATGCCCTACAGTGCTGGATTGGTTGGAGGAGATGACAAACCTCCAGAGAATGGAGGAGCTGACAGCAGAACTAAATGGGAACACAGAAACATTTACTAGTTTGGGGACCATGGATTATGTTCATGGAGTCCCCAGAGTTTGTGGAGAGTTTGGCAAGCTTTTTGAACTGAGAAACGGTGGGGAGTCTCATTCCCTCCCCCCCTTTTTTCTTTTCTTTTCTTGCTCTCCCCCCTCTCCCCCCTTCTCTCTAATTTCCTCTTCTTTATGCTTGTATCTTTCCTCTTCTTTATGCTTGTATCTTTCCTCTTCTTTCTTTCTTTTCTGAACATTAATCTGCATTTTTCTAGTTTCATTTTTTATATGAAAAGATTTATCAATAATTCATAAGACAATAGACATACAATGAGAATGAGTATATTAGGATACGGGAAGTCAAAAGAAGTGCGAATTCTGACCTATAATTTATAAGTGGTTGTATGGTAATAGCACAAAAATAATTTGAAGAATTCCAAGAAATTTAGTAATGTAACAATTTCTGGATGTTATCCCGGCATTGAGAAAATGATGTTTATGTATTGTAATTGCACAAATGATATGTTTGTATGTTGACAAACGTTTCATCAATAAAACAGATATGAAATAAAAAGCAAATGCCGATCAATGGTTCCCCTGAAATCACAGCCCTAGAGCCGGAGGATCGGCCACTAAGGATTCTGGGAAAATTCAGTGACAGAGGTTGAACTAAATAAAAACTGAGACATTTTTAGAAATCCGAGAGAGATCCTGGAGATGTAATGGCGGCCGAGTATTGTGTTATATACCCTTGTACAATAAAACATAGATATTATATATATATATATATATATATATATATTATATAAAGCTCAGTGTATGTATGTATGTATGTATGTATGTGTGGGTGTGTGTATGTATGTATGTATGTCCGCTAAAGGAATCCGCACCATAGCATTTACAATCACAAAATTTTGCACAGACGCCCCATGTGACCCAGGGAATGTCGTAGACTATGTTTTGACAGAAAAAATTAACCCCATGCTTTACAGTTAGTCTCTAAAATCCTGCCGCCATTAAACTGAATGGAGGTGGGAGCTATAGGTTATTAATAGCAAGTGTCAGTGGTTGCTATAGGAACGAAATAAACTGTTAGTTGAAGCTTAAGCGTGAGGTTATATGATGTCGGTGGAGAGATGGATAGAGAGACAGAAAAGACAGACAGACAGAGACACAGACAGAGGCACAGACACAAGCAAAGAGACATGCCAGGCAAAGAGACACGCCGGGCAAAGAGACAGACACACACACACAGAGATGGAGACAGATAGACTGATACAAATACAGACAGAAATAGAAATACTCAGACAGAGACATAGACACAGACAGAGAGACAGACAGACAGCGACACACAGACAGAGACTGGGAGACAGACAGAGAGACAGTTACTATCCCGGGCAACGCCCGGGTACTACAGCTATATCTAATATATAAAGTTGAATGTGTGTATGTATGCATGTATGTATGTATGTATGTGTGTGTGTGTGTGTATGTCCGGGATTGGCATCTGCACCGTCGCAGCTACAGCCACAAAATTTTGCACACTCACACGTCCGGACCCCGAGAGCGTCATAAGCTATGTTGTGAGGCGTGTAGAATTGGGTTTGTAATCCAGAGTCCTTTGGGGATCAGATTCTCCTTTTTGCATTTGGATAAAATGGGTATTGTAGGTATGTAGAATTGGGTTTGTAATCCAGAGTCCTTTGTGGGTATTGTAGGTATGTAGAAAGGAGAAAAGGAGAATCTGATCCCCAAAGGACTCTGGATTACAAACCCAATTCTACATACCTACAATACCCATTTTATCCAAATGTTGTGAGGCGAAATTTTTACCCTGCGTGTTCCAAATTAAAAAAACACCAAAAAGGAGCCAAGACAAATGATATGTGCACACACAGAATGTGGTGAGCCTTCCTCATAAAGATGGCTGCAGCCGAGGTGCAAGATGCTGATGTCACAGCCACTCAACCTCCACACTAGGGGGGAGGGGCGGCTGCTTAGCATAAGACATGCACACTAATAAGGCTTGCACTGGGAGCCCATCATAAAATGAGTGAAATGCACAGTGTCTGAACTGTGACCTATAAATGACGTCAGAAACCCAGGTCAGGCGGGCAAAACAGCACTATATAGGTGCATCTCGCACGGATACACGAGACGCACAGTGTCTGAATAATGGCCTATAAATGACGCACAACACCAGGTCCAGGCGGGTCAGTTAGCACTATAAGTACATAACACATGACAGGCTCACCATTTAACCACCTGAATTCAAAAGGTCCACACACATCCTGCAAAAATGGATAAAATGTGCCATACCTCAAATAGTGAGATATTAGTTTATATTTTGGCCCAAAATATGTAAGCTCGCAATCCGTTCGTCAAGGATTCTCACACTTGCGAGATGCACCTATATAGTGCTGTTTTGCCCGCCTGACCTGGGTTTCTGGCGTCATTTATAGGTCACAGTTCAGACACTGTGCATTTCACTCATTATATGATGGGCTCCCAGTGCAAGCCTTATTAGTGTGCATGTCTTATGCTAAGCAGCCGCCCCTCCCCCCTAGTGTGGAGGTTGAGTGGATGTGACATCAGCATCTTGCACCTCGGCTGCAGCCATCTTTATGAGGAAGGCTCACCACATTCTGTGTGTGCACATATCATTTGTCTTGGCTCCTTTTTGGTGTTTTTTTTATATAGTTCTTTGTGGTTTTTCTAACTAATTCAGTGTAGGGACTCGCAAGTGTGAGAATCCTTGACGAACGGATTGCAAGCTTACATATTTTGGGCCAAAATATAAACTAATATCTCACTATTTGAGGTATGGCACATTTTATCCATTTTTGCAGGATGTGTGTGGACCTTTTGAATTCAGGTGGTTAAATGGTGAGCCTGTCATGTGTTATGTACTTATAGTGCTAACTGACCCGCCTGGACCTGGTGTTGTGCGTCATTTTTAGGCCATTATTCAGACACTGTGCGTCTCGTGTATCCGTGCGAGATGCACCTATATAGTGCTGTTTTGCCCGCCTGACCTGGGTTTCTGGCGTCATTTATAGGTCACAGTTCAGACACTGTGCATTTCACTCATTATATGATGGGCTCCCAGTGCAAGCCTTATTAGTGTGCATGTCTTATGCTAAGCAGCCGCCCCTCCCCCCTAGTGTGGAGGTTGAGTGGCTGTGACATCAGCATCTTGCACCTCGGCTGCAGCCATCTTTATGAGGAAGGCTCACCACATTCTGTGTGTGCACATATCATTTGTCTTGGCTCCTTTTTGGTGTTTTTTTTATATAGTTCTTTGTGGTTTTTCTAACTAATTCAGTGTAGGGACTCGCAAGTGTGAGAATCCTTGACGAACGGATTGCGAGCTTACATATTTTGGGCCAAAATATAAACTAATATCTCACTATTTGAGGTATGGCACATTTTATCCATTTTTGCAGGATGTGTGTGGACCTTTTGAATTCAGGTGGTTAAATGGTGAGCCTGTCATGTGTTATGTACTTATAGTGCTAACTGACCCGCCTGGACCTGGTGTTGTGCGTCATTTATAGGCCATTATTCAGACACTGTGCGTCTCGTGTATCCGTGCGAGATGCACCTATATATTGCTGTTTTGCCCGCCTGACCTGGGTTTCTGGCGTCATTTATAGGTCACAGTTCAGACACTGTGCATTTCACTCATTATATGATGGGCTCCCAGTGCAAGCCTTATTAGTGTGCATGTCTTATGCTAAGCAGCCGCCCCTCCCCCCTAGTGTGGAGGTTGAGTGGCTGTGACATCAGCATCTTGCACCTCGGCTGCAGCCATCTTTATGAGGAAGGCTCACCACATTCTGTGTGTGCACATATCATTTGTCTTGGCTCCTTTTTGGTGTTTTTTTGATATAGTTCTTTGTGTTCCAAATTACCAATGAATTTTGTCCCTATCTACATAATGGGGAAAAGTGTATCCGCACCGTCGCTTTTACAATCACGAAATTTTGCACAGACATCTCATGTGACACAGGGAACGTCGTAGACTATGTTTTGACAGGAAAATGTAACCCCGCGCTTTACAATTACTCTCCAAAAAACATGCCTCCATTAAAGTAAATGGAGCCTGGAACTACAGGTTATTAATAGGAGCTGTGATTGGTTGCTATAGGAACAAAAAACATTCATACTTTAAGAAGCTTATATGTGAGGTAATAAGATGTCGGTGGGCGGACGGATAGAGACAGGGAAAGAGACAGAGAGACAGACAGGGAAAGAGACAGACAGACAGAGACAAACAGTGAAAGAGACAGACAGAGACAGACCTGTAAAGAGACAGACCTGGAAATAGACAGACCTGGATAGAGACAGACCTGGATAGAGACAGACCTGGAAAGAGACAGACCAAGCACATTACTTGGTCAATTTAGTTAAATATATGTTGTGAAATGCTTCTATTAGCTTAGTTTTTGCCTTTTAATAATTACATTTAGATCTATTTGTTTTGTGGTTTTTGTATGCAGAATACATTTTTGTTAATACATTCTATTTTGTTAACAGCAGTTATTAACCTGGGCGAAGCCGGGTAGTACAGCTAGTATATATATAAATGGCACTCGCCAGTAAACTATATTATGGGTGTAGAGTCTCACAACAAGTCTCCTTTTGGTGATTTTGGTCCTGCGGTCATGCTTTGCACAGTACATCTCTTCTCTTATCCCATTATATACAGCCGCCACCTACTACAATACATCACGCCTCTCAGCCCCATCCTACAGTACATGGCTCCTCATCTCTAGATAGCCTCTTACTCTAGTACATGGCTCCTCTCATCTATATACAACCTCATCCTGCAATACATGGCTCCTCTCATCTATATACAGCCCCATCCTGTAGTACATTGGGTGCAGACTTAATAGGCAAGTTGTACTTTAGCGGATTTTTTTTATTATTGATCAACAACTATGTTCTCAATCAACCCAAAAGACTCATAAATATCAAAGCATAATATTTTTGGAAGTTGGAGTGTTTTTTTTTAGATTTGGCTATCTTAGGAGGATATCTGTTTGTGCAGGTAACTATTACTATTATAAATTACTGTGCAGACTTATTAGGCAACTTAATAAAAACCAAATATATTCCCATCTCACTTGTTTATTTTCACCAGGTAAACCAATATAACTGCACAAAATTTAGAAATAAACTTTGTTTATGATGACACTCAACAGCCTACAATCCATAGATTCTGTCAGGTGCTTAATCTGTTTGCAATCAACAATGTGTGCAGCAGCCACCACAGCCTCCCAGACACTGTTCCGAGAGGTGTACTGTTTTTCCTCCCTGTAGATCTTACATTTTATGAGGGACCACAAGTTCTCTATGTGGTTCAGATCAGGTGAACAAGGGAGCCATGTCATTAATTTTTCATCTTTTAGATCTTTACTGGCCAGCCACGCTGTGGAGTAGTTGGATGCATGTGATGGAGCATTGTCCTGCTTGAAAATTCTGTACCACTGCTTGAAGAAGTTGTCTTCCAGAAACTGGCAGTAGGTCTGGGAGTTGAACTTCACTCCATCCTAATCCCAAAAAGGTCCCACAAGTTCATCTTTGATGATACCATCCCATACCAGTACCCCACCTCCACCTTTCTGGCATCTGAGTCGGAGTGGAGCTCTCTGCCCTTTACTGATCAGCCTCCGGCCCATCCAGAGTCACTCTCATTTCATCAGTCCATAAAACCTTTGAAAAATCATTCTTAAGATATTTCTTGGCCCAGTCTTGACGTGTTATCTTATGTTTCTTGTTCAAAGGTGGTTGTTTTTCAGCCTTCTTTACCTTGGCCATGTCCCTGAGTATGGCACACATTTGTGCTTTTTGATACTCCAGTAACGTTGCAGCTCTGAAATATGGCCAAACTGGTGGCAAATGGCATCTTGGCAGCTTCACACTTGATTTTCCTCAATTCATGGGCAGTTATTTTGTGCCTTTTTTGCCCAACACGCTTCTTGCGACCCTGTTGGCTATTTGCCATGAAACACTTGATTGTTCAGTGATCACGCTTCAAAAGTTTGGCAATTTCAAGACTGCTGCATCCCTCTGCAAGACATCTCACAATTTTGGACTTTTCAGAGCCCGTCAAATCTCTCTTCTGACCCATTTTGCCGAAGGAAAGGAAGTTGCCTAATACGTATGCACCTCTTATATAGGGTGTTGATGTCATTACACCACACTCCTCCTCATTACAGAGATGCACATCACCTGATTTACTTAATTTGTGGTTGACTCTCAAGCCTATACAGCTTGGAGTAGGACATGTATAAAAATGATCATGTGATCAAAATACTCATTAGCCTAATAAGTCTGCACAGTGTACATGGATCCTCTCATCTATATACAGCCTCCTCCTGTAGTACATGGCTCCTCTCATCTATATACAGCCCCATCTTGCACTACATGGCTCCTCTCATCTATAGCCCCATCCTGCAGTACATGGCTTCTCTCATCTATATTGTCACGCTCCCCGACTCCCGTGCCACGCTCCCTGGCTCCCGTGCCACGCTCCCCAGCTCCCGTGCCACTCTCCCCAGCTCCCGTGCCAAGCTCCCCGGATCCTGTGCCACGCTCCCCGGCTCCCGTGCCATGGTCTCCGGTCCTCCGCTCCACAGCCTCCTTGCTCCCTCTCCCTCACCTGCGTCCTCCAGGCGTCCTGATCCCCGCTCCCGGCACCCTTCTGCAACGCTGAGCCTTCTGCCGGGCACTCCTGTGCACCGCTTCCTGCCCTGGCTTCTGGCACCCGGGCCTCGCTCATGCGCGTTAGGTCGCGCGCGCGGTCATTGACCCTCTCTTAAATGGCCAGCGTCCACTGACAGGATATTGACTACACAGGTACAGGGTATAAAGGGTTTTTTTTCCAAGTGGGCGGGGCCTGTTCTTCGTGTTTAGTAAGCTAGGAGTCAGGTCCTCCTGTGCCTTGTCCAGTATTGACTTTATCTGTGTCGTAGAGTTGCTCCTGCCACGCCAACCGGTCCTGACCACGACGGTTCCAGAACTCCGGTCGGTGACTGTCCGCCACCTCTTCAGTTCCTCCAGTCTCCGATCCCTGGATCCGTGTGGTGACCGACCCCCTCGCTCAGCTGGTTCCGGATTCTGCCTGACATCATCCCGGCCTCCGAACCTGAGCCTCGCCACCCGGACTACCTTCAGAGATCCTGTGGTCCCAGGGACTTCTTCATTCCGGTTCTCTGAACGGACTGTCCTGCTATCCGTAGTGCTCCAGCTACCGGGTACCCTGCCCTCCGGTGGGGTGCTCAGTCCAGTGGATCCACCTCCTGGGCCTACCCGTCCTCCTGGCCCTTACATATATACAGCCCCATCCTGCAGTACTTGGCTCCTCTCATCTATATACAGCCACATCCTGCAGTAAATGGCTCCTCTCATCTATATACAGCCTCATCCTGCAGTACATGGCTCCTCTCATCTATATACAGCCTCATCCTGCAGTACATGGCTCCTCTCATCTATATACAGCCTCATCCCGCAGTACATGGCTCCTCTCATCTATATACAGCCTCATCCCGCAGTACATGGCTCCTCTCATCTATATACCTCCTCATCCTGGAGTACATGGCTCCTCTCACCTATACACTGGCGGACATACCGCATGTGCAGCACGTGCAGTCACACAGGGCCCCCGAGCGGTAGGGGGCCCCAAGACATGAAAACATGTACTGCTGCTTTACTTTGCCGGCGGCAGCTTCAGTCCTAACAGGAGAAGCAGGGGCCCGATCAGCTGAATGCATATCATTATGCTGAGCTGACATGGGCCCCTCCCCTCACCTGTTAGGGCCTGGAGGAGCAATGATTCATCACCTCTGCAGAACCTGCCAGCCGCGCAGAGGATGATGTAATTTCTCAAAGACAGAAAGGAGGCTCCGCCCACCAGCCCTGTCTCCAGCACAGCAGGGGCCTCTGTATACAAACAAGGCTCCCTGCCCCCCCTCATCCCTGAGCTGCTCTCCCCCTCCTGCACTAGAAATATTTCAAGAACAGCAGTCAGGCCTCAAGAGGAGGAGAAGAGGCTGCACCACAGAGAAGATGGAAGAGCCGGCTCCAAAGAAGAACTGGGCCCCAAGTGTAGAGAGGGTGAGTCCATATGTAATGTGTGAACTTCTATCTATCTATCCATCTATCTATCCATCCCTCTATTATCTATCTATCCATGTTTCTATCCATCTATCCATCCTCTATCTATCATGTATCTATCTATCTATCTATGTATCTATCTATCATGTATCTATCTGTCTATCTATGTATCTATCTATTATCTATCTATCTATCTATCCCTCTATCTATCTATCCCTCTATCTATCTATCTATCTAGCCATTCATCTATCTGTCTAATATCTTTGTATAAGTGTCATGTCTATGTATTTCTGCACATACGTGTATATGTTGTACGTGTATTTATCTGTAGCTCGATTACAAGTGTGAGAAAGGCCGGATATGGTGAAGTCACATGTGACCATATAGGTGAATACATTCATATATAGAAGTCTCCTACTCACTTTTTTATTGATGGAGTGTGTCTGTGCATGTAATGTAGTGTGAGTGTATTTATATACTCACCTAATGCCGCTCTTCTACGTTCCTGAGTCCAGTCACCACTCTCCGGTATCTCGGGTCACACTACACTCTGAGCCAGAAGTCTTTTACAATAAAAGCCTATAGAGCCTCTTTCTGATTCTCCATAGACTTATATTGTATTTCAGGTCCTGCAGAGCAGTGTAACCAGCAGATACTAAAGGGCGGGGATGTCACTGAGAAAAGGAGCAGAACAGCGCTGGACACTGGAGATATTAGAGAGTGGTGACATCAGTGAGAAGAGGAGCAGAACAGCGCTGGACACAGGAGATACTGATGGGCGGGGACGTCACTGAGAAGAGGAGCAGAACAGTGCTGGACACTGGCAATACTGGAGAGCGGTGATGTGCCGCCCTGGCCAGCCAGGTAGTCACAGATAGGGCCCCGCACAACACCAGTCCCACAATAGACAACATCAGCCAAACACATTTAAACCCTAGTCACCCCCCCTTAGGACCGGAAGACACACCAGTGGGCATGACCAGGCGGTTGGTGCACGCCCACCAAGGGGTCTAGAAGGCCAAGGGTGGGAGAAACGTCAGTTTTTCAGTTGGAGTTCAGGTTCAGTTAGGGAGGAGTGGAGTGAAGGTCAAGTGTGTGAAGCAGGCCTGTGAGACAGGTCTGCAACAAACTGACAGGTGCCAGGGTAGGAGCCCTGGTACCTCTGGCTAGGAGGCATACGGAGGTCTCTGTCTGCAGGAGCTGGGAAGACGGCTCGGTGGAACCGCGGTGGATCGGGATAGGGTAGTGGCCCGCCGGTACTGACCCGGGGAACTGAATCGGAAACCGGAGCACAAGGGGGGGTACTCAGACCCTGAAACAAGGTCCAGAAGCTACTGGACTGAGCTAATCAACTGATTGCGGTCTGGACTTGAGGTCCTTTCTCACCCAAAGTCCCTCATAGAAGACAACAGCCCAACGAGAGGGATAAGTAGCCACCGCCAAGGTTCAGAGATCCCACGGGCCAGCATCTGCGGGCAAACGAACTCCTTTGGCCACAACCAGCTGGGGAGCGGACTCCTGAGGTTGCAAGCACAGGCAGTCCACCATTCTTCAAGGTGCAGGAGAAAGGCAAAGACCACCAGCCGGGTGGAGGACCAGACTGCAGCCAGCTGCGGGAACCAACCACCATCATGTTGATTTACCAGAAACTCAAGTGTTTCATTCTAATAGTGAGTACACCAGTGCCCTCCGGCCATCTCCCTGCACCGCCAAACTACCCTCAACGGGTCCCGGGGCCACCATCTCTGCCCACGGAGGGGTTAACAACTTGCTACATACCATCTGCCCCTGGTGCCCCGTCACAGCAGCGGTGGTATACACCTTCACCACATCCCGTGGGTGGCGTCACGAACTTGACACGGGTCTGGCCGTACAACTACGTACCCAAATTGCAAAAAAAAAACCTTTTCGGGGAACGGAGTGCCCGCAGGGCCTCCGGGTCAGGAGACCCTCGAGCCACCCACTGAAGGTCCGGATCCGAGCGGCTCGGCTGCCGCCGAGCGCGGGGCGGCACACTCATATACCCCCATCCATCCTGCTCATATACTGTAATGCCTGATAGGAGCCACAGACTCAGACTGGCTGTAAGGGGAATCTAGAGAAAAGCCACTCACAAAGCAGGACCACAAGAACTCTGCAACCCTTTAACCCCTTTACAGGGATTTGGAATTACACAGAGCCTCAGAGATCGCTACCTGTGGTAGACTGTAGTCCATGGTCGTCAGGCAGGGTCAAAAGCCAGAAGATGCAAAACAGGAACAGAATCGGCAGGCAAGGGTGTAGTGAGGAGACAAAGCAGGGGTCAAATCCGGAACTGGCAGCAAGGTACAAAAACGACAGGCAGGAGGGTAGTCAAACAAAAAGCAAAGGTCAGCGCACAGGAATCACAATACAAACAGCACATGAGCCAGGAGAACAGAACTATCACTGGCAGTGGTTATGTGACAGGAGGGGGATTAAGAAGGGTGTGGTGTCTTCCCATAGGCTGCAGGTGAATGTTGGCCACTTCAGCCGGGAGACACACGCCACCTACAGTCAGCCAGTGGTACTGCAGGTTCCAGGGAAACCCAGCCTAGTGGATGAGTGGAGCCTGTGCTCCGCAGAGCCACGGGCACCGACTCCTCTCCCATCACCAGCACTATCCATGGTAGGAGCGGACTCCGATGGGGACGTCACATATACTCCCATCCTGCTCATATACCCCCCATCCTGCTCATATACCCCCCATCCTGCTCATATACCCCCATCCTGCTCATATACCCCCCAACCTGCTCATATACCCCCCATCCTGCTCATAATATACCTCCATCCTACACATAAAATACCCCCATCCTCGTATATAGCCTCTATCCTATGGCACAGAAAAAAAAAAAACGTTTATACTCACCTTTCCTCACTCCCTGCAGCACTGGTCATCTTCCTCTCTGTCTCAGCTGCAGCACCGCTGAGTGGAGCCGTCACCATTGTCTGCAGCTTTGCGATGTCTTCCTGTCTGTGCCGGTCAGCTGATCTGTGTGGACACTAGCAGGGGCACAGCGATGATGTCATCGCTGTGCTCACCGCTCTCTACACAGATCAGCTGACCGGCACAGACAGGAACACATCGCGATGCTGCAGGGAGCTCCACACACGGTGACGGATGAGTACACTGATTCACTGCACCCCGCGTTGATAATGATGCACGGGGGGCAGTGAATACAGCCGCACATGATTACTCCAGGCAGTAGTTGCCAGGGGTGATCATGCGGCCGGCTGTTAATTATGCGTGCACCCCCTGCCCATCATCATGGCTTCAGCGCTGAGAGATGATGGGCGGGATGATGGGTGTGCATATTAAATGAGCGGGCCGACGTGGTCATGGCAGGCTGCTACAGCCTGCTCGTGCCCCCGATGACTCGCTCCACCACAGCACCCTCATTCCCCGCAGCCACATTCAGACCATAAGACGCACCCCCACTTTCCCCCAACATTTGGGGGGAATAAAGTGTGTCTTATGGTCCAAAAAATACGGTAGATGAAGGCAGCACAGGGGCAAAAAACTGATGAGACAACCACTAACAACCTACCAATTCATGGAAAGGATGATTGCTGAGTATTAAAATTGCAAAGGCATTATGCTTGTATACGGGGTGGGTAATTTAGTGCACAGTGCACCTGGCTTACAGCCTATTACTGAAGCCCCTACTATTAGATCAAACGGACTACCCAGCACTCTATCATTGCACTCCACCGGGACAGTCACCCTAGCTAGCACTCTTATGCGGGCGTCACATGGTACGATCTATCGTGAGATCACACGAGCGATTGTACCCGCCCCCGTCGTTTGTGCGTCACGGGCAGTTAGTTGCTCGTGGCGCACAAAGTCGTTAAACCCCTGTTACACGCACTTACCTGCTGAGCGACGTCGCTGTGGTCGGCAAACATCCACTTCCTGAAGGGGGTGGGACCTTCGGCGTCACAGCGATGTCAAACAGTGGCCAGCTAATAGAAGCGGAGGGGCGTAGATGAGCGGGACTTAAAACATCCCGCCCACCTCCTTCCTTCTGCATAGCCGGTGGGACGCAGGTAAGCTGTGTTCATCGTTCCCGGGGTGTCACATGGAGTGATGTGTGCTACGATGAACAACCAGCAAAAAGAATAATAAACGATTTTTTAAAAATAAACGAGGTGTCAACGATATACGATTTGTAACCAGTTTGCGAACGTTCAGAGACGCTCGTAGGTGTCACACGGGACGACGTCGCAAATGATGCCGGATGTGTCCTGAAAACCGTGACCCCGAATACATATCGCACGATAGATAGTTTCGTGTGACGCCGGCATTATCATTGCACTCCACCGGGACAGACACCGTACCCAGCACTCTCTCATACCTCCCAACCATCCCAGGTTCTTCGGGACTGCCCCGATTTGAGGGCTCCCTCTCGCAGTCCAGCAGCTCACAGCTGATGTCCCGGCTCCTCCCCTCAGGGCAGTGAATAAATTAAATTTGCATCTGCTCTGGGTTTTTAGGACAGCCAGGACTCAAACTCAAACTCATTGTTTATGGGCAGCAGCTCTACCGCTGAGCTACTGCCTCAAATGAAAAACATAGGAAGATTTGGTAATCTTGACCTCTGTAGTGCAGTAGAGAAACAGAAGCAGATTATTCAACTACATGGATGGATGTATACATGGATGGATAGATAGATATAGATAGATACATGGATGGATACATGGAGAGATGATAGATGGATACATGGATAGATGGAAAGGTGATAGATACATAGATACATGATAGATAATAGATATATACATGATAGATAGATAGATATTGCATCTCTTTGTAGGTGAAGGAAAGAGTCAGATTCATTTGTTCCCATAAAACTACTACAAAGAAATGAGGAAAAAAATACAAATAGATATAAAAAAATTATTTATTTTCACCACTTTGGATTCAAACCAGTAACTTTCAAACCTGTGTCCAGCAGCACTTAGCTGGTGAACCACAAGGAATGACGGTGCAAGAGGGAGGATTTTATATAGATGAACTTAAAATGCAGCCTCTGATTACACAGCTGATCACACAGGATACAGAGCAGCATCTCTATGTTCTGTATTATAGAGGGAGAAGAAAAAAGATTTTTCTTTTCTTCTAATAAAATTACTAAAATAATTTAAAAAAATAGAATATCATTTTATTACACTTTTTTATAAAATAATAAACATCACAAATCAGCAAATAACATGGACATATTTGGTATCTCTGTAATTGTAATGACCCAAACAAGACCAAGAACAAGAGATCAGATTTATGGGGATCGGTAAATGGCATAAAAAAAATGGTGCAATTATTTTTCTTTATTAAAACCCATAAAAAATGTAATAATGTATTGTTGAGGCCATGTTCACACGTAGCGTTAATGCTGCGTTTTTTCTGCAGGTGTTATTATTATTATTATTAATAATAAATAATGGAGAAAAGGCAAACAAAATGCAGCAAAAATGGATTGTGTAGTTTGGTGCGGACAGCGGCAGAAGAAAAAAAAACTGAATTTATGCAACGTGTGAACATGGCCTTATAGGCAGAAATAAGCAATATGTCATATAGTGACACATAAATATAAGAACATTTTGGCTGCTATGACTATGAATGAACAGTCCTGGACATCTGCTGAATGATCCTTATTGCCAAATGGGTGTGGCTAGTGGTGTGGCCAAAATTTGCCACAGCGCACCTTTCACTTTGTCCCTCTTTCCTTTCTTCAAAAGTGGGGAGGTATGCTCTATCATTGCACTCCACCAGGACAGACACCCTAGTTTACAAGACCAACATAGATGGGATTGGCTGAAATCAAGATCCATTAAAATATGATAAATAAATGAGGTATTGGTTAATATTTTGGCCAAAATACGCAAGCTCACAAACCAACGTCAAGGGTCCTCATAATTTTTTGAGTATCCATACTAAAATTATGAGCAAAGCCACAGAAAAATTAAAATTTCCCAAAATTTCATAAGTTCAATATAGCAAAAAAATGGGTATTCATCTGCCCAGGTTACCCAATCTAATGCTGATGAGACAACCACTCAACCTGCCAAATTATGGAGGGGTGATTGCTCAGTATTAACATTACACACAGATAAGGCCTGTATAGGGTGCTGGTCACACACATGAAGTGCCAGTGCCTGGCTTACAGCCTAGTATTGATGCCCATAGTATTAGATTAGGCGGGCTGCCCAGCACTCTATCAGTGCACCCCACCATCACAGACACCCTAGTTTACAAGGCAAACAAAGATGGGCTTGGCTGCATCCTGCATAAAGAAATATAACGTGGAAAAATATATAATTTATGTGCCATGGGTCAATATTTTGGCCAAAATATACAAGCTCGCAACCCACGTCAAGGGTCCTCATTTTCTTGCGAGTCCCTACCTAAAATTAAATGCAAAGCCACAGAAAAAGGAATTAAAATTCCCTAAAAGCTCATAAGTTCAATATAGCAAGAAAAAATGCTAAATCTTTCTGTGGCTTTGCTTTTAATTCACCTTTAAAGGGGTTTCCCCATGAATAAAGTTAAACTTAATCAATTAAACAGTATCCCAGCTGATTCTTTTTGTGAGGTAAAACATTTCCCTACTTGCTTTTAAAAAAATGTTTTACCTCAAAGAAAGAGTAATTAGCGATCAAGTCCTCCCCTGCCTAGGAGTATGATCAGACCATGTCCCTGTACGGTCAGACACGGCCATTACAGTAGTAGGGGCACATATATAAGATTATCTCCGCACAGGAACATTTTTTCTTAATTATATCCAATTCTGAAAATTATTATTATTCCAAGATTTGATTAAAATTTATGTTAAGATTAAGTTTGCTCATGGGAAAACGCCTTTAACTAACTAAAGCTTTTTTCCCCCCTAAATGTTGGGATCTGTCTAAGTACGTCAGCTCAAAAAGGCTTCCTGGGATAGATTTGGAGCAAAACACTCCATTAATGCTGGTCGCAAAGAAACCCCGGCCTACACCCTTGAGCCTCAATACAAAGATCATTTCATAGCCTTAAGGTTGAAAGACTTAAGTCCATCAAGTTCAGCCTAAAAGCTAATGTGTTGATCCAGAGGAAGGCAAAAACCCCATGAGGCAGATGCTAATTGTCCCCTATTAGGGGAAAAATTCCTTCCCGACTCAACATACGGCAATCAGACTAGTTCCCTGGATCAACGTCCCATATAACAAAATCTAGTAACAATAACCTGCAATATTCTATTATTCACAAAAAGCACACATGCTATCCATGAACTTTTTTCTTTCAGCTGGGGTAGTAATGGAGGTGTCTGATAGACACCTCTCCATTACTAACCCCCGGGGTTAATGCCAGTTGTCAATTCCCAGCTGACATCAACCGCAAAAGTATTAAACCGATTGCCACCACACAAGGGCAATCAGGAAAAGCAAGGCAAAGCACCAGAATGGCTGCATCTAATGCATGTGCCACTTCTGAGGTGGCTGGGGGCTGCTATTTTAGGCTGAGAAGTGCCAAATAACCATGGTCCTTCCCAGCCTGATAATACCAACCCCCACTGTCTGCTTTGCCTTGGCTAGTTATAAACATAGGGGGAGCCCTTTCCATTTTTTTTAAATTTATTAATTTTGTTCACAGCAATCTTCCTCATGCAATAAAGTTTGTTAATTTGTTGCACTGCAGCCTTTCAACAAATTTTATTAGCAAACGAACAGCATTCAAACTCAGACACAGACTTTTTTTAAAAAGTCTGTGTTGGAGTTCGAGCCCTGAACACCCAGTGTCTGGTATGATCCCCGAACTTTACAGTTCAGGTTCGCTCATCTCCAATCATAACACAATATGTTATAACTGACATGCAGATACTTAGCAAATATAATATTACAACTTGTGAAATATTTTAATCTGGTACCTTGCAATTTAGTATAAGAAATACCATATCTGTTAATAATAACACTCAAGGGTAATTCCCTTCAGTACTTAAGACAATGTCTCCAGCAACAGACAAGGACAATATACAAGGCAAAATGAGAAAAGTTCCTTCGCACTCCTAGGGTACCGTCACACTTTAGCGATGCAGCAGCGATCCCACTAGCGATCTGACCTGGTCAGGATCGCTGCGGCGTCACTACATGGTCGCTGGTGAGCTCTCAATCAGGCAGATCTCACCAGCGACCAGTGACCAGCTCCCAGCCAGCAGCGACGTGGAAGCGATGCTGCGCTTGCAGGGAGCCGGCGTCTGGAAGCTGCGGACACTGGTAACCACAGTAAACATCGGGTAACCAAGCGCTTGTTACCCGATATTTACCTTGGTTACCAGCGCACACCGCTTAGCGCTGGCTCCCTGCACTCGTAGCCAGAGTACACATTGGGTTAATTTTACCCAATGTGTACTCCGGCTACGTGTGCAGGGAGCAGGGAGCACTGGCAGCGTCAGATCGGCGGACGCTGGTAACGAAGGTAAATATCGGGTAACCAAGGAAAGATCTTCCTTGGTTACCCGATATTTACCTTGGTTACAGCTTAACGCAGGCTGCCAGACGCCGGCTCCTTCTCCCTGCACATTCAGATTGTTGCTCTCTCGCTGTCACACACAGCGATGTGTGCTTAACAGCGGGAGAGCAACAACTAAATAATGAACCAGCAGTCTGTGTAACGAGCAGTGATCTCACAGCAGGGGCCAGATCGCTGCTCAGTGTCACACACAGCGAGATCGCTAATGAGGTCACTGCTGCGTCACAAAAACCGTGACTCAGCAGCGATCTCGCTAGCGATCTCGCTATGTGAGAAGTAACCCCTAGACCTGAAGTGCTGAGATAAAGTCGAACGACACCGCCTCTTTATATCCAGAAACATTCCAGTTCCTAAAATCAGGTATTCAGAGCACCACCGGCGCGGACTCTACTAACTCCACAGTGATTGTGACAAGGTCCCACTCGACCGCCGCAGGTGTGACAGTGCGTCCAGGTCCCGCTCGATCACCACAGTTGTGACCCCACGTCCACTTTTGAAATGTGGAGATTCCAGTCACCCAGTGTTACTAATAGAAATTCACATATAACAATACCTTTTTAGGTATATAATATACTATTACCAGGTGACAAAATCCAACAAGGTACCAGAATAAATTATATAAAAATTCATCCTCTTTTGGGCTCCTCAATTAGTATTATGTTTTCTTGATTTACATAGGTGACATCACCTATTTTTAGTCTGCAGATTATATAATACAGTGGAGCCTTGGATTACGATCATAATTGGTTCCGGGTGTCTGCTCTTAAACCAAGTTACTCTTATATCAAAGCAAATTTTCCCATAGGAAGTAATTTAAACGCAGACAATTCGTTCCACAACACAAAACTATTTCCTGTATTTATTAAAACTTTTACAGTAATACAACATAATGTACTATATTCACATACAATTATTACAGTACACTAATACAAAATACAATGTAAAAAACATGTAAAACAAATTATACTGCACATTAGCTTACAATAGAATTGGTGTGCGAGAGGTACATTACAAGCAATGTGCTGTACTGGTTAGCCGAAAGAAAGTACAATACTATATCCACAACTGCAAATTGATAGAAATGCTATATAGTATATACTGTACTGTACAATGGTATACTGTTCCTATTTTTCTGGCCGCTCATTCAGTGTATCATTTGCTGGCTCCACATCTTCACTTCCTCTCACTGTTGGGGTCCCTCAAGGTTCAGTCCTTGGCCCTCTTTTCTTTCTCTACACTGCCCCAATTGGACACACCATCAGTAGATTTGGCTTTCAGTACCATCTTTATGCTGATGACACACAGCTACACCTCATTGCCTGAGCTCACCCCCGCTGTACTACAGAACACAAGTGACTGCCTGACTGCAGTTTGCAACATCATGTCTGCTCTCTATCTGAAACTTAACCTTTCCAAAGCTGAACTTCTTTTCCCCCCGTCTTCCAACCTTCCTAAACCTGACATTTCCCTCTCTGTGTGTGGCACAACGATAAGTCCTAGGCAGCAAGCTCGCTGTCTGGGTGTTATACTTGACACTGACCTCTCCTTCACCTCCCACATACAATCTCTTGCCCGCTCCTGACGCTTGCACCTCAAGAACATCTCTAGAATCCGCCCCTTTCTCACAATGGAAACGACAAAAACCCTCACCGTGGCCCTGACCCACTCTCGCCTTGACTACTGTAACTCTCTATTAATTGGTCTCCCCCTAACTAGAGTCTCTCCTCTACAGTCCATCCTTAATGCAGCAGCCAGGGTCACCTATCTGGCTAACCGCTACTCGGATGCCTCTGCTCAGTGCCAGTCATTGCACTGGCTGCCCATATATGACAAGATCCAATTCAAACTGCTTGTTCTCAGCCACAAAGCTTTCCACAGTGCGGCACCCTCCCTACATCTCCACCCTCCTCTCTATCACCCCACCTGTTCTCTACGCTCTGCAAATGACTTTCGACTAACATCCACACTAATCAGAACCTCCCCCTCCCGGATCCAAGACTTATCCCGAGCCACACCAATCCTCTGGAACGCTCTACCCTAAGAAGTTAGGATGAATCACAACTCCCTCAGTTTCAGATGCTCCCTAAAAACGCATCTTTTTAGGGCGGCCTATCACGCTCCCTAGCCAAACTAAATTCACATAGTCCCTCCACAACTTCTCAGAACATAACCCCACATCAAACTCCATGGCACCCAAATTCATCTCAAGGTTCTGGCCAACTGATCCAGGAAGCCATTATATATCCCCCATTTCCTTGAGATAGCAGAATTGTCATTGTAAATAAGCACTTATACCTTGTCCCTCCCTTCTCATTGTAGATTGTAAGCTCTCACGAGCAGGGTTGTCTACCCGTTGGCGTGCCGTCGAAGCGCACTGCTACCCGTTGGTGTGCCGCCGGAGCACACCGCTACCCATTGGTGTGCCGACAGAGCACACCGCTACCCGTTGGCGTGCCGCCGGAGCACACCGCTACCCGTTGGCGTGCCACCAGAGCACCCTCGGGGCTCTTGCGCCGGCCAGCAGCGGCTACACCCTCGGGCCTCTTGCGCCGGCCAGCAGCGGCTACACCCTCGGGCCTCTTGCGCCGGCCAGCAGCGGCTACACCCTCGGGCCTTTTGCGCCAGCCAGCAACAGCTACACCCTCGGGCCTCTTGCGCCGGCCAGCAACGGCTACACCCTCGGGCCTCTTGCGTCGGCCAGCAACGGCTACACCCTCGGGCCTCTTGCGCCATCCAGCAACGGCTTCACCCTCGGGCCTCTTGCGCTGGCCAGCAACGGCTACACCCTCGGGCCTTTTGCGCCGGCCAGCAACGGCTACACCCTCGGGCCTCTTGCGCCGGCCAGCAACGGCTACACCCCTGGGCCTCTTGCGCCGGCCAGCAGCGGCTACACCCTCGGGCCTCTTGCGCCGGCCATCAGCGGCTACACCCTCGGGCCTTTTGCGCCAGCCAGCAACAGCTACACCCTCGGGCCTCTTGCGCCGGCCAGCAACGGCTACACCCTCGGGCCTTTTGCGTCGGCCAGCAACGGCTACACCCTCGGGCCTCTTGCGCCGGCCAGCAACGGCTTCACACTCGGGCTTCTTGCGCCGGCCAGCAACGGCTACACCCTCGGGCCTCTTGTGCCGGCCAGCAACGGCTACACCCTAGGGCCTCTTGCGCCGGCCAGCAATGGCTACACCCTCGGGCCTCTTGCGCCGGCCAGCAACGGCTACACCCTCGGGCCTCTGGCGCCGGCCAGCAACGGCTACACCCTCGGGCCTCTTTCGCCGGCTAGCAACGGCTGCACCCTCGGGCCTCTTGTGTCGGCCAGCAACGGCTACACCCTCGGGCCTCTTGCGCCGGCCAGCAACGGCTACACCCTCGGGCCTCTTGCGCCGGCCAGCAACGGCTACACCCTCGGGCCTCTTGCGCTGGCCAGCAACGGCTACACCCTCGGGCCTCTTGCGCCGGCCAGCAACAGCTACACCCTCGGGCCTCTTGCGCCGGCCAGCAACGGCTACACCCTCGGGCCTCTTGCGCCGGCCAGCAACGGCTACACCCTCGGGCCTCTTGCGCCGGCCAGGAGCGGCTACACCCTCGGGCCTCTTGTGCCGGCCAGCAGCGGCTACACCCTCGGGCCTCTTGCACCGGCCAGCAACGGCTACACCCTCGGACCTCTTGCACCGGCCACGGCCAGCAACGGCTACACCCTCGGGCCTCTTGCGCCGGCCAGCAGCGGCTACACCCTCGGGCCTCTTGCGCCGGCCAGCAGCGGCTACACCCTCGAGCCTCTTGCGCCGGCCAGCAGCGGGTACACCCTCAGTCCTCTTGCGCCGGCCAGCAGCGGCTATACCCTCGGGCCTTTTGCGCCAGCCAGCAACAGCTACACCCTCAGGCCTCTTGCGCCGGCCAGCAACGGCTACACCCTCGGGCCTCTTGCATCGGCCAGCAACGGCTACACCCTCGGGCCTCTTGCGCCGGCTAGCAACGGCTTCACCCTCTGGCCTCT